>NC_065529.1:1426211-1429267 GCF_006386435.1 Epinephelus moara
GGACAGACGTGCAATAGATGTCGTACAGAACAGATCAGCATAATAAATTAACAGTAATCTGCATGACACAATGAGACAGAGAGAGAGAGAGAGAGAGAGAGAGAGAGACAGAGAGAGAGATGCAGGTAAGTTGGCTGCTGTTCTGAGCTCAGTAGAGTTGTGACTGTTTTCAGGGGCTTCAGTACCTGAACCACATCTTCCAGAACAGTCACAACTTGATCAGAGTGTGTGATGAGATCTTTGGCACTCTTTTTAACGTCTTTCTCTGTGAGTGCAGAATAAACAGCAGCTTGTTGCTCTAAGTAGCGTGTGAGCATGTCATAGCTGGAGTTCCACCTTGTAGTGACATCTTGAACCAGCTTGTGAGGAGGAAGCTGGAGCATCTCTTGTTTGGCCTTTAAGGCAGCTGCTGCAGTCGTGCTCTTGTGAAAAAAGGTGACCACCCTCCTGACTTTGCCCAAAAGACGAGAAATCTGGTTTACTCCCAACCCCTTCTGGGATGCCAGGTTCACTGTGTGCGCAAAACATCCTATATGTGGTGAGAATCCAGCTGCATTTGAGGCATCGACAATGTTTTTGGCATTATCTGTGGTCACAGGGATGGTTGTATTTTGTCTGTCCAGTTTCCATTCTAGTACCGCTTCTTTTAGCACTTCTGCCAAATTATCACTTGTGTGTGATTCATAGATGGGGCGAGTTTGAAGGACTGGACTTTCAATCTCCCAATCATTATTGACGTAGTGTGCTGTGACGGTGATGTAACTCTCAGTTGCTCTTGAGGTCCAGCCATCTGTTGTTAAGGCAACTAACTCTGCATTGTTCAGACCCCCCAAAACTTTTTCTTTAACATCTTCATACATGGAGGGCAGCACTTTTGTTGTAGGATGCGACCTGCTGGGCATACTGTAGCGTGGCTCAAGTACGCTAATTAAATGTTTAAATCCAGCGTTTTCCACCACCGAATAAGGCTGCAGGTCTGCTGCTATAAATAGCCCTATAGCGTTAGTTATAGCTTTTGCGCGAGCTGAGGTCTGTGGAAGTTTTATTGCAAATGAGGATAGAATAGTTGGCTGGACCAGTGATGGTGTTTTCCCAGTTGTCAAATCTACATCTTTGTGATGCCGGCGAATGTGTCCTGCCATGTTCGTAGTGTTTCCCGTGGCCGGGTATGGTACACGCACATAGCATATCTTACACACTGTGGTCTTCTTGTCGACAACGCGAACGTTGTCGACATAACTCACCGGGAACGCAAAATATTTCCACACTGGTGATTTAAGAGAAGCAGGAGCGGCTTCAAGCTCCGGTGCCACGTCTCCTGTATCTGCACTTGCCATGGTGTAATAAACTGCAGGTTAGCTAACTAGTGGCGTCGGCTACAATGTGCTGCGTCGTCATGTGCTTTTAATTCTTTGCACACCTCCCTGATGTATGTAAACCTGGGGGGAGGGGGGGAGGTGATCGTCGATCCTCTCTTTGATTTCAATGCTCGAGACCATGACGTAATTTCGATCGATTTCGATAAAAAATCGAAATCTTGACACCCCTAGACCAAACCTATACTGTTGAGAAACTCTGACAGATAATTGCTACAGTATTTGCAATGCAACAGAATTTCCTTTTACACAAGGAGAGTAAAGGCTTATAAAACACATTTCTGCTCACTGAATTCTTTATCTAAAGAATACTCAGATATGTAAATCTGCAGGAGTGCTCTACTTAATTAGTATGTATATTTCCAACAATAATTATTGCAAATGATGAAAAAGGTTAATTAGGAAACCTTTATGTTTCAAAATTCAAACAGAATTAAGCTGCAAAAGCAGGAAAGAACAATGTAATAGTATGTGAAACAGATTTCTTGGTAGTTTTTCCAAGTCTAGCCTAGTTTTTAAGGAGATGTTAAAGAAAAAGTGTAAAAATTGTCAGCTTTGGTCTTAAGAGATACAGAAAATAAATGTGTCTTGTAGGAAAAATATGAAGCAAAACAGAACGACATGTTTTTTTGTTGTTGTTTTTTTTTAAATCTTAAACAAGCCAGAATGTATATTTCTTTCACTTTCTTAAAGGGAAGAGCTGTTTATAAAATGTTTTAAATTCAATGAGTTGCAGAACACAAGATAGCTAAAGGATGGGGAGAAAAATAAAGGTGATGTTTGTCCCCAGAGTATTATTAGAAATGGGTATATGGTTGTTGTCAGATCAGCTTTAATGTATTGACAAATTAATTTGTGTAATTTCTGCTCAGTGTTAATAGAGTGAGTGGTAGTGCAGCTGGAAATCACAGCATAATTAAACTGGCACTGTGTGACACCTAGGGGTTGGAACTGGAGGAGCAAGCCCCCTTCACTCCATCCTCAACCTCCAACCAGGCATCAGGGGCAGTGTGGAGCTTATTTTTGTGACCAGAAAACATAACATTTCAGTACATGGGTACAAATAACATACTAGGCTTATTGAAATTCTATTTAAAAAAAAAAAAGCAAGTGTGAGAAAAAAAACTGATGGTGCTTTCACTCACCTTTGGCATATCCATCCCCTGGATATATGTAAGGATTATACACATCCATGATGAACACTCGCCTGTCATCCAAGAAATCACGCTCGTATCCATTTCCCTACAACAGAGCAGAACCACAACTTTGATCAAAACTGCAATTACTGCCTCACGGTTGTACGCCTCCCCAAACCAGTCAGTTTTCCATGTCTGTGAAAACATGGATGCTTCACACACATCTTCCCCCCGACAGCACAGATGAGCTGTACAATCAGCACAGTTTCAAGGTGGACACCCGAGATTAGTGTCACCAATTTAGCATCTGACCAAATATCTCCCCTTTAACGAGATCATATTTCTCCTGTTTTAGCTTCTCTGCACTGGCTCCCTGTAAAATCCAGAACTGAATTTAAAATCCTACTGTTAACTTATAAAGCTCTAAATGGTCAGGCTCCGTCATATCTTAGAGAGCTCATAGTGCCTTATTATTCCACTAGAACACTGCGCTCTGAGAACGCAGGGTTACTCGTGGTCCCTAAAGTCTCCAAAAGTAGATCAG
>NC_065529.1:1429534-1457534 GCF_006386435.1 Epinephelus moara
TGTCTCTGTCTCTCTTTCTGTCTCATTGTGTCATACGGATTACTGTTAATTTATTATGCTGATCTGTTCTGTACGACATCTATTGCACGTCTGTCCGTCCTGGAAGAGGGATCCCTCCCCAGTTGCTCTTCCTGAGGTTTCTACCGTTTTTGTCCCCCGTTAAAGGGTTTTTTTTGGGGGGAGTTTTTCCTTATCCACTGTGAGGGTCCAAAGGACAGAGGGATGTTGTATGCTGTAAAGCCCTGTGAGGCAAATTGTGATTTGTGATATTGGGCTTTATAAATAAAATTGATTGATTGATTGATTGATTGATTTTGTTCCCAAGATATGGTGTTGAGTAACGGCTATAAGTGTTTTTGCGGAACATTGTGATTTCACAGTGAAGTTGACCTACGACCTTTTGGACGTTAATGTCATCAGTTCATCATTAAACCCTATTAGACATTTGTGTGAAGTTTTTTCATGATTACCATATGAATTCTTGACTTATGGCCAAAAACATGTTTGTGGGGTCACAGTGACCTTGACCTTTGACCACCAAACTGAACGCGGTGTACAGAGAGGCAGTTAGAGCTACAGGCTACATTGAGGCTAAAAGCAGAGTTCAAATGACGTTTTTCCACAACTTTTTATGTCGGGGCTTCAGGACACTTGGATCACTACGGACAAGCAGTATGGAGATAATTTATGGTTTCAATTCTGTGTTCTAGGGCTGTCAACGAATATTCTAAATTCAAATTTAAATTCGAATTTGAAAAAAAAATGGACCTTCGAATGTGAAAATTGATATTCGATTGTGGAGAGAAAAAAAAAAACACCACCGCAGCTGTCCTCTTTGCGAGTGGGCGTTGGCATCAGACGCGCATTTCTCCAGCCTGGTCGACAAGCGGTTCTGCTCCCAGCTGTTGTCTCCGTCACCCGGCTTGACACATTCGCTCGCGGCTCGCGCAGAAAATAGACCAGACGCCGAAACGATCGCTGCAGGGCGCGAGCCGGTCACGGTCCGGTGCTTCGAGGCTATTTGCAGCACTTCCGCAGGTGGTGTGGCCACGGGTCAGAGAGGGGGGGTGAGCGAGAGGTCCGCGGTCGTTTATAACGTAATGTTATAGATAATTGTTTTATGTGTTTTAATGTGTAGGTATGTAAATGTTTTCAAAGACGTTTATGTTGAAATAAAAATACCTACAAGTAGTTACGTTTCCTTGTATTAATACATATACAAGTATGTTTCCTTGTATTAGTTTGCACTCTTGTGGACATAATGCGGAAAAAAAAAATATTCGAATGGTTCGAACCTATGAGTTATTTTTAGAAGGAATATTCGAACGTCATTTTTGAGCAATTTTGACAGCCCTACTGTGTTCTTGGACATTTTAATCTGGGTCGCTGTCAGCCATTAGGTGTGCAGTTGTGCTGCTAGCCACTTCTCCCTTGGATTTCCGTAAGTGTTGTGAGGACTCTAAAACTTCACCAGAGTCTCCCTCGGCATATGGGTCTGTAGATAATGGCTGAATTTTCATTTTTGGGTGCACTATCCCTTTAAAACAGTGAGTGGGTTTATGTACACCCTGACTGAAGCCAATGGAATCTAATAATGAGATAAATGCGGTAGCCAGGGAGTCATTATCAACGTCAACATGAATGTGAAAATCGCCTACAATAATAACTTTATCTGATTTAAGAACTAAATTGGACAAAAACTCTGAGAATTCAGATACAAATTCAGAATACGGGCCAGTATGGAGATATTTTGTGGTTTCAATTATGCGTTTTTGGATGTTTGAATCTGGGGCGCCCTAAGCCTCCATTAGGTGGAGTTGCGTTGCTACCCCCTCTGTCCTTGGATCTCCGCAAGTGTTGTGAGGACTCTAAAACTTAAGGCCTTTCTCTATGCAGATTTGCTCTTTGTTCTTCATGAATGATTTACTCAGCATCTGTATTGAGCCCCTGCTTGTGTCAGAAAGTAAAGACATAGCATTACCAATGAGCCATGGCTCAAAATGAATAAAGGTCTATTTCTGGAATACAGCCATGGACCTCTGGAGCCTTGAAAACGTCATCAAGGTTAACACAGTTCTCAGGGCTTATTAGTGGTGGATACAAGGCACTGAGCTGAATACACAAAGTAAGACTAAAATATGATAATCAGACATCTGAAAAATGTTGAGTCATTGTTCTCTACAGCTGGAATTACCCCAGTCCACTAACAGTGACCTGATAAAAAGGCCTGTAGCAAAGAGGATTTAGCTGGTGATTTACCAACACTAAAGATGTAAATGGACCCAAGTGCAGTTCTTCAGTCACAGTAGGGTTACAGTGTTTCTGAACGCACAGGAACATTAGTTTCATATTGACTTGTTTACTTAGCTAATATTAGTTAGCACATCAGCTATTACAGCAAGATAGAAGGTACGCCTGTAACTGAGCCGCTAATTAACATTTGTCACTTAGCAAGGTGACTAACATTTTTTATTTTTGTTGATATGGTTAGAGTTTTTAGAGTGTGGCACTGGACTCAGATGACGAAATCACCCCCACAGCTGCTTTTACGAGCGGACGGGCAGGTACAAGGGAGCCCATATGTGAGGTGCATCAGTCAGGGGCCATGGAAGGTGGGGAAGAGCGTGTCGTGTGAGCCAAACACCTAAGGGCCCTGACCTTTGCAGGAGGGAGTCCTGTGTCTGGCAATGGGGATCTGGAATGACTTACAGGCTGTAGCCAACCTTCCAGATGCAGGGGTAGACAACAAAAAGTTGTCATGCAGCATACAGACAGTCTGATGCATGTCAGTCCGGGTCCATGTCATTGGTTCGACAGCCCATTGGTTCGACATCCCATTAGTCTGACTGACCGTGGTGCTGAACGACTCGCGGCGGGCGTATGGTGCGCCGCGACCGGCTTGAGGCGGAGCAGGCTCACGGCTTATGAGTTTGTCACTTTCTTTTTCATTTTAACCCACACCATGATCTTTTCCTGACCCTAACCAAGTGGTTTTTGTGCCTAAACCTAACCAGACCTTAACCACAGGGCATCATGATGATTTCGGAACGGACTTCGGAACAATGAGTTTACTATGGTCGGAACAATGGGATGTCGAACCAATGGGCTGTCAAACCAATGGGCAGTTCCCTGTCAGTGCAGATTTCATTCTGAGAACATGCTGGAGGGATTATATATCTCATCTGGCCTGGGAACGCCTCGGGATCTCCCAGGAGGAGTTGGAAAGCGCTGCTAGGAAGAGGGAACTCTGTATGAACTTTGCTCATCCTGCTGCCCCTGCCCCGGATAAGCAGATTAAAATGGATGGATAACTGCCTACATATTAGATGAGGGCAGATTGGTGCCTCATCACCCTGACATGCTGGCGTATTGCGGTAAGCGTGTTGTGTCATTTCCGGTATTTCTGTGAGAACATGTCTGTGCTGCTCCAGCGAACTCTACTAGCTTGCTTTCAGTTGCTTAACATCTAATTCAAGTCTTAACCCACACTAGTTCTGTTTAGGCACTTGCTCTCCTCCTTTTTACGTCTTTCTTGCTAATCTCTTAGCTGTTGTTTGCACGCTATTAGCCTTGTTAGCTACATTAGCTTAACAGTTAGCGATGGCTTCTCCTTCTGCTCTTTCTTGCTCTTTGTGCCAGATGTTTAGCTATGTCTCTGCCTCCTTTAGCGACAGTGGTAATTGTAACAAGTGTAGTTTATTTGCTGCGTTGGAGGCAAGGCTCAGTGAATTAGAAGCGCGGCTCTGCACCATGGAAAATCACTCGGTAGCTGCGGTAGTTAGCCAACCCCCTGTAGCTGGTGCGGAGCCACATAGCATAGCCTCTGCTAGCGATCCCCCGGTAACCCCCCATGCAGCCGGGAGGCTGGGTAACTGTCTGGGAGAAGCGTAGTTCCAAGCTGAAGCCCACGGTTCACCACCAGCCTGTTCATGTTTCTAACTGCTTTTCCCCACTCAGCGACACACCCGCTGAGGAGAAAACTCTGATCATTGGCAGCTCTATTCTGAGAAACGTGAAGTTAGCAACACCAGTGGCCATAGTCAAATGTATCCCTGGGGCCAGAGCGGGCGACACTGAATCAAATTTAAAACTGATGGCTAAGGCTAAAGGTAGATTTAGCAAGATCGTTATTCACGTTGGCGGCAATGACACCCGGTTACGCCAATCGGAGGTCACTAAAATTAATGTTGCCTCGGTGTGTGAATACACAAAAACTATGTCGGACTCCGTTGTTTTCTCTGGACCCCTCCCAAATCTGACCACTGATGACATGTTTAGCCGCATGTCATCATTTAATCGCTGGCTGTCCAGGTGGTGTCCAGCAAATAATGTGGGTTTTGTTAATCATTGGCAAACTTTCTGGGGAAAACCTGGTTTTATTAGGAGAGACAGCATTCATCCAACCTGATCTCACAGAAATACATGAAATGACCACAACCTCTTAACACCGCATTCCGTGGTGGCAGCACGTAATGGGTTGAAATTACGTGCCGGTACCACGGAAACAATGCCAAAGTAAAATCAATTAGGATCCTTTTTCGTGGTGGACACACGGATTCCCTGATTCAATAACGTCAAGTCAACCTCGTTTTCCTCAATGATATCTTTAACATTCCTGTATACACACAAAAACAGGGAAGTGTCCTTGATAATTCAACAATATGACAGGTTAATGTCAAGGCCATGAAGGCTTTAAGAGCATTGTGCTGTGGGCGGATGGGGCGCGTTCCACTACAGTTTTGTAGCTACTGTCTGCCGTGTGTGGGCTTCATTCCATTTCAGATTGCCGTCCATCTGCCGTAACCGAATCCAAACACCACTAATAAATAAATAAATAAGAAGAAAAAAATACGGCTGAGCACGGAAGAACCAGAGAGGAAACACCATCACATGGAGGGAGGCGGCCACTGTGGCAACCCAGCCACCCTCCACTCCACCAGGGGAGAGTGGACCCCAAGGTTGTATACTGCGCTGACATGTGTGCGCTTGCGTGCAAGACCAGCGAAAGCACGTGAACACACATGAACGCAGTGCCAATGTCTCACGGTCTAGCGCAAGCTCACACACGTCAGTGCAGTGTACACAGAGGCAGTTAGAGCTACAGGCTACAATGAGGCTAAAAACAGAGTTCAAATGACGTTTTTCCAAACAACTTTTTATGTCGGGGATTCAGGACACTTGGATCACTACGGACAAGCAGTATGGAGTTATTTTATGGTTTCAATTCTGTGTTCTTGGACGTTTTAATCTGGGTCGCCGTCAGCCATTAGGTGTGCAGTTGTGCTGCTAGCCACTTCTCCCTCGGATTTCCGTAAGTGTTGTGAGGACTCTAAAACTTCACCAGAGCCTCCTTCTGCATATGGGTGAGTAGATAATGGCTGAATTTTCATTTTTGGGTACACTAGCCACACCCTCGATCTAGTTCTATATACTATATATACTTTCAACATATTGTACCACAGTAGCCAGAACTATAACTATAATATTATTACTTTCAATAATGTTGTTGTAAGCTACTGTNTCCCTTCCGCTGCGAGGATCATAAGGACAGAGGGATGTCATATGCTGTAAAGCCCTGTGAGGCAAATTGTGATTTGTGATATTGGGCTTTATAAATAAAATTGAAATTGAAATTGAAATTGATAACCTAACAGTCTTTCCACAGAATCCCTCGCTATCGGATCATTATTTGATTACTTTTGATTTCCTTTTACTCGATTACACGCCACTCAGCAACAGTTACTATACTAGATGTTTATCAGATAGTGCTGTCGCAAAATTTAAGGAAATGATTCCTCCGTCGTTAAATTTAATACCATATCCTTCAATAACAGAGGTTTCCCGTACCGACTTTAAACTCTCCCGAATTGATCATCTTGTCGATAGCACCGTAGGCTCGCTGCGAACAACAAGAAGTTAACAAAGCAAAGAAAGTTTGCTCCTTGGTATAACTCTCAAACCCGTAAGTTAAAACAAACTAGTTCATACCCGGGGATGTGTTATGTATAGAGGAATAAGAAATCAAAAACAGTATATTAGAGGAGATGCAAAATCAGAGCACTGTAAATGCACTGTGTAATAAATATTAATGTAAGACAAACAATGTACACTGTATTTAGAAACATGCTTTATGGCAAAATACATGGAGCATAGTTCTGGCTGAGGGCACGGAGGCACGCGCGGGGCCGTGCGCGAGCACACAGGTACACACATACAGGTTTCGATCTGCAAGTGTTGGAGATAAAGGCTTCCCAGCCAAACTGTGGTCCCAGCGCAGGTGTTTTTGAAGTGGTCTCCACACATGCGCATCTTGCGCTGCTAATGGTGCTCACAGTATGAATGGGTAGTGGACAAAAACGCAAATATAAACAGTAGAAATGTGGGAAAAATGCAAAAACGGCATCGTGGCTGTCTGCACATGACCTGCGCATGCGCAGCTCGCGCTGCTAATGGTGCTCACAGTATGAATGGGTAGTGGACAAAAACGCGAATATAAACAGTAGAAATGTGGGAAAAATGCAAAAACGGCATCGTGGCTGTCTGCACGTGACCAAGATGAAAGCCTATGTGCAAGTTCAGAGAAGTAGGTCAAAGCAGTGAGGAGGAAAATGGATGATGATAGACAGACGGGACAGACGGGACAGATGGACAGACGGACGGACGGAGGGACAGAGGTTTCTCCATTTAATAGTAGGATAGTAGGATATTCCGAAAATTTGAAAGGAATTGGCAATTAACCAAACTGGAAGAATCTTGTTTAGTCTGGACAGACAGTCTCAAAACGTATAAACTGCAACACACACTGCTGCCGGTGCGGCGCTGTGGCCGTCAAGTGCCGCCCCCCAACACACACTGGCAGCGGCCTTCGCAATGCTACAGCAAACTATTACTCAGCTTTAAAGCCACTACAAGGAACTTTTAACTGGATATGCAAAAGTCTCTTGTTTCTGCTGATGTCTGTGCGTGACCTACAACAGCGAATGAGACCATCGGTGTGAAGATAAGCTATTTCTATATAGTGTATATAAATACCTTTAGGAAACTGTCTCCGGGTCTGCCCCAGGTCACTTCCAGGACGAAACGATTTACGGCACTCAGATGCCACACGTCATCTTACCTAGCTGCTTACATTTATATTGACTCATATAATTAGTCGCTATTCCTCCTCCTCGACCCGACGTCCGCGGGCAGTTAAAATAGCAGCAATCATCGGGTAAAAATTCTGTGAAAGCACTGGACTCACCAACAGTCAGCCATGTCTCAGTCACACAGAGAAAATCCAATCCTCGGGAAGTCAGGAAATCCTTCAGGATAAACGTTTTGTTTGCTAGCGATCTAGCATTTACCAGCCCAATCCTGGCAGGAGTGGGCGGGTCCACGGCGTTAGCTGTTCAGGGAGCCACACACAGAGGCCGCAGGTTGTGCAGATTCACCCCGCGCCAGCGGGGACGAGGAGAGCAGGGGCCACGGGGCTGGAATACCTCATCCGGGCCGACGACAGGTACCAGCCAGGCGTCGACAGGGTCCAGCGAGTGCCGAGAAATAAAGAGGTGAGGCACCGCTCCATACTCAGTCCAAGAAGTCGTGGAAGTGCTCGCCAAACAGGCCTTCAGCCTTACCAGCCGACCGCTGCGTTTACCCTGACGGCGGTGGCGCTTACGCCGGAGAGGTGGAGCTGGGGCATGGCAGAGGTGAGCTGGGATCCCCAATAGGAGTGGGGGCAAAGTCTTCCCATCTTGTTGTTTCATTCATCCCCAAAACAAACACATGCGCGAGCCAGGTAAGCGTCTTTATGACAAAACGCGCTAGAGCTCATGGGAAATGTAGGCTTCATTCGGGCAAAACACTACCGCTTTTGTCCACAGGGTCGCCAAAATCAACTCAAAATGAAAGTTCCTTATAGGGGCTTTAACAGAAGAAAATAAGAACAACCCCAGGTTTCTTTTCAGCACTGTAGCCAGGCTGACTGAGAATCACAGCTCTATTGAGCCTTGTATTCCTTTAGCCCTTTGAAGTAATGATTTTATGAGCTTTTTTAATGACAAAATTCTAACTATCAGAGGCAAAATTCATGACCTCCTGTCCTCAGATAGTACCCATCTACCCTCAAACACAGCTGTAAGACATAATATATATTTAGATTGCTTCTCCCCGATTTCTCCTCAACAATTGACCGCAGTGATTTCTTCATCCAAATCATCGTGTCTCTTAGACCCCATCCCAACTAGGCTACTTAAGGAAGTCTTACCTTTCGTTAACACTCACTTATTAGACATGATCAATATATCTTTATTAACAGGCTATGTACCAACTACCAACTATAGACCAATATCTAATCTTCCCTTTCTTTCAAAGATCCTTGAGAAAGTAGTCGCAGACCAGCTGTGTGATTTTCTCCATGATAATAATTTATTTGAAGAATTTCAGTCAGGATTTAGAGCGCATCATAGCACTGAGACAGCACTAGTTAAAATTAAAGCTGCAAGCAGCGTTGGTCGGGACCTCACACTCGCACCCGTTTCGGCCTCCAGCTTATGTCGTCATTGTGAATTATTTAGAAATATTAAACATATTGCCACAAACATCAGAAAATCCTTACAGAGCTGAACGTTTTGATGTTTGAATGCTTTCTGCAGCTGTAGGTATGGAGAAGTGATGTCACAATATACAAACTAGATGAGTTAATTTACTCCCATCAGATTCCTGTTCCTTTATTTTGAGGATGAGATGACAAAACAACACAAAACAAAAGAAATCTACTGTGTAAATATGTTCAAAATGCTGTTTTACTGAGATTTATGAAATCCAATATGGCCTCCACCTAGTGACGCCACAGTATGCAAATTAGATGAGTTAATTTACTCCCATCACAAAGTTTGGGTCATGATGAATAGTTTTGTCATTTACAGTATGCCTTTATCTGTCACCACTTTCAAGTGACAGCCTTTTGAAATATAAGCAAACAATCTTAAATATTAGGCCTAAATATTTTTTGAGTGTACATGATAAACTGATTCACTGAACAAGACTGGCTTACAATTATTTTTGATGTGTTGTTAGATAGCTAACAAACAAACAAACTACAGCAGGGCTGTTCAATTACTATTTCAACTGGGCTGCATTTCAAAACCAGATCATGTCGATGGGCCACATTTTTAGCAGCGAGCAACCGATCCACTTTTTTTTGCATACATACATGTATATATATTTATATATACAGGCATGGCCCTCCTCAACATGATGCAGAAACAGAATAAAAAAGAGCTATCAATGCACAGAAGCATAATAAGAGACATTAACAGTATCTAACAACACACACTATCTCTCTACCAGCATCTTCCTCTCTCCTCTCCTCCACACACACACATGCACACACCTCACCTCCTGATGGTTTCCTTATAGGTCAGTTACACAGGATATAGTTTTATACAGTCCATGGCAGCAACAGTCATGTTTACAACAACAAAGTCACTATTATATCTCACTGGAATATAAATATTTCTTTTGACATCACAATACTGAGTGAATAAAGTCACGTTATCTCAGCATGAAGACAAACATCAGTATCAGTCATTCATCCTGCTCTCTGTCCCCCCTCTACTGAGGACACTCACTGTCTGCAGGTCGGCTGCCTCAGGTACATCTTCAGATAAAGTGTTAGCCTACATACAGACAGCTTTCATTTTAGTTTGTCTTTAACACTTTGCTGTTAGCCTTGCGAGCGCGATGTGCTTGTGTCGACCGCGATCATAAATCATAATAGCGGTGAATGACAGACTGCGGACAGAGCAGATTGAAATATGGCTTTCTACATGCTGATCACATGTATTGATAAAGTACTAGCTTGGCTGGCAGAGGTTTTATTGCACTTACTCACAGTAACTAATAACAGTAGTAGTAGTAGTAACAGTAACTAGAGTCATCTTGAAGTTACATTCCCTTCATCTGCACCGCGGCCTCTCTGCTGTTGAGTTTGTGTGTCTGTGTGTGCGCGCGCTGTGAGGGGTGACATGCAGAGAGCAGGAGAGAGACTGCAGAATGATGATGAAACCGAAACTTTAAAAAGTAACTCCGATAATGGCGGAGCTTACTACGGTGTTGATTAAACTTGCCTTGGGTTGTTTAATACTGGGTCTCGGTACCGATCCCTACCCAGGCGTTTGATGAAGTCTCCTGGTTGGCCGGTGATAGACTTGTGTCAAACTGTTGTTACTGTGGAAGCGAATCGTGACTAATATTTAAATTAAAATGTATTTGCAGAAATGCTTTTTCATTTTAAGAATGTGGCTGCATTATTTGACTCATAAATAAAATTAATCATCCATCATCCTATTTGCATTTTAATTTTCTTCTTCAAGACTGCTCATTCTTTTACTTAATTAAAATGAAAAAGAAAAAGTCATTTGAGATTTAATTTTCAAAATATGCCCCAGCAAATAGATACCAAAATTCAATTTGAAATGTAAAATTTGAAAATTAAAATGCATTTACAGAAATGCTTTTTCATTTTAAGAATGTGGCTGCATTATTTCACTCATAAATAAAATGAATAATCAATCAACCTATTTGCATTTGCATTTTCTTCTTCAAGACTGCTCATTTTATGCCATAATCAAAAAGAAAACAAAGAGGACATTGCTATTTCATTTTCGTGGTCCGCCCTGCAAAATAGTGCCCATAATTCGAAAATGATTTGGCAATCTGAGCGGTGCAGGAGAGTGACGTCAGTAGCCGCTCTTCTTCAGCTCTGTGCTGACCGTGCTACCCATCTAATACGGTAGGGGGTGGTGTGCACATTTGATATATGGACGCATCACAGATCATGGCGCTCCCTGAGATTGTGCTTTCTAAACATCGTAATTTCCCAAAACTGAATAAATACCACACATAGCAACACAAAACTGCTTTGCTAGCTCAATCATGTTGTAACTAAGATATCTGCTGGAAAAAAAAATTTTTTCATGGACTGTTCATTGAGGATACGGAGTTAATACGTCTGCTGACTTGACAGTCATTTAAGCTAGTAGCAGCTTATACCTGTACTTATAGCTTATACTTTGTAGACATCGTGATTTCCCAAAACTGAATAAATACCACACAGTCCAGCAACTTTTCCGGGGGAAACCCTGTGATATTGACACGTTAAATAATTTTCATACATACAAAGATGCCTAATATAATTTAGATCTGCCCTGTAAAAGTGTGTGTATAGCGCACTGAATGAGTGTTAGGTGTGAAGAGGACCTTACAAGTGTTTTCTTATGACAAGCGGTAATAACATCTTCACACCAAACACTCATTCAGTGCGCTATACACACACTTTTACAGGGCAGATCTAAATTATATTAGCCTAAATATTTAAGATGATTACTTATGTATGCAATGATTTATTGATATTAAATATATATAGATAATATAGGCTAGATAAACATACAGTCCAACAATTCCTTTGATCAATGGATATTTTTTGCTTAACAATTTAATGCAGAACAGCAAGATGGCATGATGCAATTTAATTTCTATCATGATCAAGATCATGCTGAAAGCTGAATTAATAGTAGTGTAAATATATCTATGAAACGTACACAAGTTTACAAGGGTCTTTGTTGACTGCAGCTTGTTAGCTATGGCCTCCAGGCTTATTACACACTGATGTCAATAGGTACTCCATATCATATCAGTTAATCTTAGCTGTGCATAATTTATTAATTTCACGAGCAGATTCATTATTTGACAACCATATTGTATGGGTTAGAATCAAACCAAGGCAGTATGTATGAAAATTATTTAACGTGTCAATGTCACAGGGTTTCCTCCGGAAAAGTTGCTGGACTATTATTTAGTTTTGGGAAATCACAATGTCTACAAAGTATAAGCTCAAGCTGAGTGTATCGGCAATCCAACTACAAAAATGCCAGTTGAGGGAATCCGAAGCCATTTTTAACTCATGTTGGTGTGCAAACACGAGGTCCTCCATGGTACGCTTTGAACACTTTATTGACTTACAAAAACGTTAAAAACACCTACAAAAAGCCGAGTGTAAAAAAGACTTAAAACGAGCTCGTGCAAAAGGACAAAAATACTACGATTATAACGAAAACCCATTCACTCGACACACACACAGACACGGTTGAAAAACTGTGTGGCCTCCCCTGATTCTCATTCCATAACACTGATCAACTGTGACTCCCCTATCTAACCTACATGTGACTGATCACCACCTACGCCCACAGCTGTGCAGGTAACCCGTAGCAACCCTAGTGCCTACTAACACTGAGAGACACGGCACCTGCTACCAGTTTAAATGACTGTCAAGTCAGCAGACGTATTAACTCCGTATCCTCAATGAACAGTCCATGAAAAAATTATTTTTTCCAGCAGATATCTTAGTTACAACATGATTGAGCTAGCAAAGCAGTTTTGTGTTGCTATGTGTGGTATTTATTCAGTTTTGGGAAATTACGATGTTTAGAAAGCACAATCTCAGGGAGCGCCATGATCTGTGATGCATCCATATATCAAATGTGCACACCGCCCCCTACCGTATTAGATGGGTAGCACGGTCAGCTGAAGAAGAGCGGCTACTGACGTCACTCTCCTGCGCCGCTCAGATTGCCAAATCATTTACGAATTATGGGCACTATTTTGCAGGGCAGACCACGAAAATGAAATAGCAATGTCCTCTTTGTTTTCTTTTTGATTATGGCATAAAATGAGCAGTCTTGAAGAAGAAAATGCAAATGCAAATAGGTTGATTGATTATTCATTTTACTTATGAGTGAAATAATGCAGCCACATTCTTAAAATGAAAAAGCATTTCTGCAAATACATTTTAATTTAAATATTAGTCACAATTCGCTTCCATACATTACAGCCCGTCTGTGCGGTTCATGCCAGGCTCGAATCAAACCCCCCACTGGTGATGTAGGCTACGCATCAGCGTCTGAGGAGAGACAGACCATATGTAGTTGGAGTACACTGTATGGTGCACAGGTTGGAGCTAAGCTTTAAAGATTCAGTAAAAAACATAGTCCTTTTCAAAAAAGTAGAAGAGCTCCTAACAGGCCTGTACACTTTCTACCATGTTAGTCCCTTAAATCGCTCTCACCTCAAGAACAGCTTTGCAGCACTGGAATTGGCACCTATCATGCCCACAAGAGTCGGTGGCACAAGGTGGTTGGCCCACCTCCTACGTGCCATTGACCACTTCCTGAGAGGCTACCCAGCCATAATGCATCACTTAAACCGGGTAAGGCTCATATTTCAAAATGTTGATGAAAACCTCTCTCTGTCACACTCTCTCTCTTTCTCACACACACAAACACACTCACTCACTCACTCACTCACTCACTCACTCACACTGACATATTAACATTTACACAAAGTATTGAGTAACTAGTTACTCTGTAGTTGTGTGATATTTTCATTAGCAACAAAATAACAAAGATAAACAAACAAAATCACATTTTGCCATGGTATTTGAACTCATTAGACTGACCATTTGTGTGTGTGCCTGCACATCTACAATTTCAGATCACATCCCCAGACGTTCAAAGTGTAAGTGCTGTGCAGCAGTGCAAAGCAAAGAGCTTCAGTGCAACTGCCAAGGAAGCTGTTGTGCTTAGATTCAGTGGGTTCCTACATGACACACTGAGCCATCTCAGCAGAGTATCAGAGACTCTGCAGAAGTCGGACATCTCCACTGCTGACGCCCACAGTTGTCTAAGCTCCACACATGCTGTATTGGAGAGTTACAAGACCAGGTATGGCTTTTTTATGATAATGTTTTGCTCAGTGTGCAAATAAATACTAGATACATTTGTGTAGTGTAGTAAGGAAAAAGTGTAGTATAGTGAAGTGAGATTTTGAATCATCAGAGCAGGACCAATGATGAAAGCCACCCAGGACAGAGTGTTCAAGGGAGTTTCCCTGACAAGTGGAAGGGCCAGGTCCAGGGGTCAGGAAGGTGAAGATAGGGTCCTCATCTCATGTCAGGAGCAGCTGCTGGACAGGTTTATTGAGAGCATCAGGGACAGGTTCAAGGATGGCAGCTCAGATGTTTTGATGGCAACAAAGCTGGTCAATTTCAGGAACTGGCCACAGTCAAGAGAGAGTGAAGCAGGTGGGTTCATCAGATCAAGCTCAGTGGACAGAACAACTAAGTCTATTAAGACATCACTACCAGTATGTAACAAAGTTCTAAAACATTACCTTTTCATATCTTTCAGATTTTGGTGATGCACAAATTGATGTGCTCGCTGACCACTTCTCCCCTGTTCTATCGTCTCCTGAACACATCCCCGATGAGTGGACCCTGCTCAAAGCCAGACTTTACCTTGAGCCCCAGCTGCTGACAACCCTGACCTCAACCGGCTTCATAGGACACTTGTCGTAACGTCCTGGAACTGATAGACCTCATCCTCACCATCCCTGCATCAACCGCTGACTGCGAGAGGGGCTTTAACATCATGAAAGTGGTGAAATCAGACTGGCGGTCAAGCTTAAAGGCAGACACACTGTCTGACCTTATGCAGCTCTCATCTCCACCTATTTCTGAGTTTGATCCCAGTGCTGCTGTCGAGTTGTGGCACACTGACTGCATAAGAGGTCGGAGGCCTAATTTTAAGTATCGTTCTAAGCAGGTTGCTGACACAGACTCAGACATGTCTGACTCTGAGGCTGATGATGTGGTGATTACCTGAGCCACAAGGACAGTAGAGATGAGGAGGCCTACCTTTAAAAAAAAAGGCAGATGCAAATGCACTTGTATTCATATAGCATTCTAGAAAAATATCTATGGTCTGTGGAGTTCATTTCATTTAGACTCAGTCCCAGTTGATGTTTTTTTATTCTTTCCCCTTTTCCTGCGGGTTAAACGGAACGTTCCTGTTAAAGCTGTGAGACAGACATTTGGCTCACTCAGTCAATGTAAAAGGTTGCACTTTTGAATATTTTTAATACATGATGATGCAGCAGTCTCCTTGGAATAAAATATAACCTAATAAAATAGCAATAATCAAATTTTATCTGTACATAACTGTATTCTTTAAGTGATGCTTAAGTTGGATTTTCATAATAAAAACGTATGGTAATTATTTTAAATCAAATAAGGCATGATTTTTTTATTTGGCCGGTGAAAAATATTTTTGGCCGGTAAATTTTTGGAGGTCACTAGCCAATGGCAGATGAGGTAAAAATAATTTTAGGCCCCGCCAGTACTCATTTGTTTGGGACTGAATGAAGAGGGTAAGGAGTGCTTCGCTCAATATATCCCTGTCAAAGAGACAATTCAGTCACTATTTCATTCAGAGTCAATCAGAGAACAGCACAAAATAGTGCAGTCCAGTGTTCAAACAGAAAATGTCTTTCGGGATGTTTGGGATGGTAAAAATATGGAAGGAAACATATTGTTGAACAATGAGCCCTCATCACTAGCAGTGATCCTCTATCAGGATTCATTTGAGGTGGTAAACCCTCTTGGCTCTGGAAAGGGAAAACATAAACATTGGGAAACCTTGGGAACATTTTGCCTCATAATAGATCAAGTGTTGATCAAATGCAACTAGTTCTCTTTTGTAGAGAGCAGGATTGTAAATGTTTTGGCCAAGAGTTGGTCATGGGCCCGCTCGTCAAAGATCTTAAAGATCTTGAGGTGAATGGCACAGCTTTACCTGATGGCCAGAACCTCAAAGGGACTGTGGTTGCCATTGCAGGGGACAATCTGGGGTCACACAATATAGGAGGCTTTGTTGAAAATTTCAGCAAGAGTCTCCACTTTTGCAGATTTTGTGAGATTGATCGACACACATTTCAGTCTGACCCATTGGCTAAGGGCATTACTAGGTCACAGCAATCATACAAACATAACCTAGAGAATATAGATTTAAATGAAACGTAGGTGTCAAGTTTGACTCTCTGTTTAATGAACTTGATTACTTTCATGTTTGTCAGCCTGGTTTACCACCTTGCCTTGGCCATGATCTTTTGGAGGGGGTTGTCTCCTTTGATCTAGCACTATATATATATCGTCTTGTATCAGTGAAACATTTTACTTATCTTGATCTAAATCGATGCATCAACCAGTTCAAATATCAAGGGAATGATGCAAAGGACAAACCATGTGAGGTTAACCCAGTGGGGGAAAGCTAAGTGGGCATGCTGTTAGAACTGTGTTTTCCTTCGACTGCTGCCACTGTTGATTGGAGATAAAATTCCAAACCCTGAGAATGAGGTATGGCAGCTAGTGCTGCAACTTAGGCAGATAGTTGACTTGATATGTGCACCAGTGATTTCCTCTGGTCAGGTGGGCTATTTGCAGGTTCTAAGGGAAGAATAATCATATTTTCGAGTACAGGCTTTTCCACAGAATGAGCTCAAGCCCAAACACCATTATCTCATTCACTATCCAGAGCTTATTGTCAGCTTTGGTCCACTTATTCGGCTGTGGACACTCAGATTCAAAAGCAAACACACCTATTTCAAACAATGTGCAAGAAAATTGTACAACTTCAAAAACCTGTGTTCCACCCTTGCTGAGAGACATCAGCTTCTCCAATCTATGCTAAGTGCTGGCAACTTTTTTTCCACCTGACATCACTGCTGAAAAGGGGACACCATTCTATACTAGTGATTGATGAAGAAATCGTACAGTCAGTTGCACACTATCAGTTTGAGCCAGAGGACACTATCATTACCCATCAGGCAACAGTGAGGGGCATTCAGTATAAAAAGAACATGTTTGTTGTGATTGGCAAAAATAAGGAAGGACTGATATTTGGACAAATCCAAATGATTCTCATTCATAGGGCTTCAGTTGTTTATTCCATCACAAAAAAATGTCAGTCTACATTCCTTGTTGACCAAGGTGTTCATTGTCCTGAGTCTATGGGAAAAAACTACTGTTGTGTTGATCAGGAGAGACTGCTGGACTGCTATCCCTTACCTGACTACAAAGTATGGGGATTGACTTTAATGGCTCTTCATCACTCCCCCCTGTCTATAGATTGAGGCCTGCATTTAGTGAGGAGGTGAGGACAGTCATCCTGGCAACTCTGCTAAATCTACCTACGGACACACTAAACAAAGTTATAGAAAATCTTATTAGCAGTGGTGTTGAGACCAAGGCAGACTTGGTTTATGTGAAAGGAGACATGACAGACCTTATACATCCAATTCAAGTCAGGCAACTTCTGGAAGCTTTTCAGTCAGGCGTGACATTATATTGATGACCTACGGTAGTGAGGTGAATACAATTAGCACTTTTCACATTTAGGTCTTTAGGTCTGTTATTTCTCATGCTTTCATGTTCCTATGCTCCTGTGGTATTTGTAAAGGTATTCATACTATTGTCTTTGTCAGTTTCACAGATGGTCCATCATTGTTCCCCTGGCCCCCCAGTCCTTTCACCAAGTGCTACCCTCTCAAGTCCCTCGGTGGCAAGCACCCCAAGACAATCTTCAAGCCCTTTTCCAAACACCTCGGAGTTCAGCAGCCCCATTTCCTCAGCCTCTTCCACATCAATCACCTGGCCCGAGACATTTCAGGTTCCATGGGACCAAATGCTTGCTGGGATACGGTCAGCAACTACCAATGGAAAACGACCTACCCCTGCTGATAGACGCCAAATGATCAGAGTGCTTGCTGAAAAAATGCGCAAGTTTGAGGCCAACCCCACACGATCACAATGTCTGACAGTTGCTCACAAAATTCTCACAAAGTATCCAAAGTCTTTTGCAGATTCTTCTGCTGTCAGCAGCTTTGGTTATTGTTCACTTCTTTTACAACTAAAAGTATGCATTGAGCACCTCAACCACAGCAACACACTTGCACGCTGTCGAACGCAGAGGTCAGATGTAGAGGGACCACTGACAAAAATGTTTTGAGGATGCTAGAGCTCTCCATGGAAGAGTGTGGAAAGGCAATAATTGCATTCTTCAAGAGCAAACCTACAAATAAGGAGGTTCAGGCTGTTCTTTCCAAGGGTGAAAATGCTGAAATTGCCTTCTGTGTAACACAGCTGATACTTGCACACTTCAAGGAGAAGGATGGACTTATCCTTCAAGCAGATATAAGTTGGGTTAATCCATCTTTCCACTGAGAAATACTTATTTTTCTTATTTAACCTTTATTTCTCCAGGGGAACCCATTGAGATGTCTTATTTTCAATGGTGCCCTGGTTACAAAGCAAACCATACAAAAACATATGTTTACACATTAAAACTGATGCATTGATAAAACTGAAAACTTTCATCAGTAATTTTACAGTATGCTTAGGATTTCATATCTTGTTTTCACTGGTTGTGCTTGACAGGTCTCTGCAACAGCTGCCAATGTGGAGAGAACCCTCACCCTACCCCAGACTCCTCAGCTGATCATTCTCAGTATGTATACATTGTAGCATTCATGGGAGGAGCTAATAAGAGGGAGAGGCGGAGCAATGGCGAGTGTATTTTTGCCCCTTAGCAAGTCTGCTTAACGCAGCTTCAAGTTTGAAATTATGCTGTTTAAATCTTACTTGTGGTATTTCGTTTCAGGTGAATCTCTGAGCAGGGGACGTTGGATGGTCAGCATGGATGGACATGTGTGTGAGGGGTCACAGCCAACATTCGTCTCTGGGCTTGCTGCTGTCTTTGCAAGTCACTACAACTTCAACTACGAATACGAAGAGGCTGCATGCACCCTTGAGTTCATTCAGAGGTAAGCACATGTACAGGGCCATGCCTGACCAATTTGGCACCCTAGGCAAGATATTTGCTGGTAACATCACAAATCTGAAAATTGGAAAACATAAATATACAGTATATGAATATATGCCTGGTTGGTAAACAGTGAGTGGTTTGTGCAGCAGCACACTGAACATTAAAAGAAAAGATAGGCCAATATATTCAATTATGTTGCTTATTCATTCCCCCAAACACTTTGAGTCTTTCTTTCCAACTTTATCTAAGATGGGGGCAACATTAACTGACATTAACTCTAGCTGAATGCTGAAAGTATTCCTAAATCAAGTGGCTAATGAAGTCGCAGTAACACTGACGTTATGTAGTAGTAGCCTAACCGCTAACCATTAGTGGCTAATGAGCTGACGTTAGCTTCCAAGTGCTTAAGTAACTGTAACTTACGTTGTGTTTCTACCATTTTAAATTAAGTGTTCATCACATCACATCATTACCTCGGTCTCGTTCACGTTTCTCCTCCTCTTCTTTTCTTTGTTTTTGTACTGCGCTCCAGAGGGCTTTTGCCTCTTCATGACGATGGCAACTGACTGTCAATTTGTCACTCAGCAACATGACATTACAGAAGACGGCAGGTAGCGGGGGGAGGGGGGCACGGTTAGGGACCATTGCGAAATTGATGCTGCCTGCCAGAGAGGCAGAAGGATGCCAAGCAGGCAGAAATTTAAATTAGAAATATTATTTCATTATTATTTAAAGACGTATGGCTATATGTACTGTTGTTGTTTTGTAGTGTATTCTTGTCTAATTTTTCGAATAGAATGGGGAAGAAAAAAAAAAAAAACACCTCACTCCCTGGCGCCCTCTGGCATGCTGGCGCCTATAGCATTTGCCTAACCTGCCCTATGGGCGGCACAGCCCTGCACACGTACATCACACACTGATGCGTTATTATGTATCCTACTGCAGTTCTAAAGAGGACATGCCCTTCTTCAATAGGATTGGCCAAGGGAAAGTCCTTGTAATTACACATGAGCCCCATTTCTGGGTTGTTTATGATGAAATAGAGTGGTTAGGACCAAAAGGTTCAAGGTTGATCCTTCTGGGAGAATGTGGCTTTCCCCTGCCTCGCTTAAAGGGGCACTGTCACGCTAGGTTAACTTAAGGTTATTTGGATTGAATGCTTAAATTATGTGTGTAGACGTTTTATAATCGCCATCAGACCTGTCCTATGAAAAGGCCATTTGCCTTGAACAAAACCAGGTTTTCTACGCACACACACACACACACACACACACACACACACACACACACACACACACACACACACACCATGCCTCTGACAGCTCTGTGATAGCCTGGTGGCAACAGTCATCACCAGACCCCCGCTACCAACACACACCTCTCTCTCTCTCTCTCTCTCTGCTCATCCTATCCACCAGACAGCTGCTGCTGTTAGCCCTCATGGCTGGGCCATCCATCTGTAGGCAGGTAGCAGGGAGGTAGTGGAGGTGGTTGGGTGAGCAGGGCTGTATGGAGAGGTAGTGGAGGTGGTTGGGTGAGCAGGGCTGTAGCAGGGAGGTAGTGGAGGTGGTTGGGTAGGTGGTTGGGTGAGCAGGGCTGTAGCAGGGAGGTAGTGGAGGTGGTTGGGTGAGCAGGGCTGTAGAGGGGAGGTAGTGGAGGTGGTTACCCAAACAACACTCCTTTGTTCTCTCTCTCTCTTTCTCTCTCTCTCTCTCTCTCTCTGTCTCTCTCTCGCTCTCGCTCTCTTCATCTCCTGGGAAACACAGGCTAGAAAACCAGTCCACTGGACTGTTTTTAGGCTAGGAAAATGTCCTTTTTATAGGACAGGGCTCCACTGATGGTGATTATACAAAGTCTACACACATAGTTTAAGCATTCAATCCAAATAACCTTAAGTTAACCTAGCGTGACAGTGCCCCTTTTGTGTAATTTTAAACTGTTAGTCATGTTCAACAGAGTGTTAGAGAGTCATGTTGTAGTTGCCTCCATGAGGATTAAAAATGTAAAATTACGTATGCTTAATAAAGTTATTGTATTGATATTCTAGATTGTCTTTGTTCTTTGTTCTGAAAAAAGTACTGTATTGCTCGTGATTCTACATTACAGTAAGGGGTCTGTAAAAATTACAGTAACTTAAAAAAATGCAGTACAGAAATGTATTTGTTTATTACAGTAAACGTCTGTGAATTGTAATTACAGTAAGGGGGCTGTAAAAATTACAGTAACTGCCAGTAATTTACTGTAAACTTCAAAAAATACAGTAAAGAAATGTATTTGTTTATTCCAGTCAATGTTTGTGAATTGTAATTACAGTAAGGGGGCTGTAAAAATTACAGTAACTGCCAGGGAACACAGCTGCCAGTAATTTACTGTATATTTTACAGGAAATTTCTTACAGTGATATATTTAGACTATTTTCATCATTTTACCTCTACCATTTTGTTGAATACTGGAACACACTCTTTTTGTAGCAGTTTCAGACTATAGTTGTTTATGCATTACACATTGATATGAATAGGCATATCCAGTTGTTTACATAATTGTGAATTTGAATAACTTACTTTGGCAAGAAGCTTTCTGTACCTGCCTGTTTTGTAACACAAACAATTAAAGTTCCTTGCTGGCTGTCAAATTGGTGGAGAGACCGTTCAAATCTTTTGAGTAAATTCAATACTGTAATGGAAAAATACTCAGATATACTCTAAAAGTCTTGGAGTATATGGGGATTTTTCGAATCTTTTTTTTGAATAGGGGCAGACTGGCCATCTGGAGGTTCTGGAGAATCACAGAATGGCCGGCACTCCAGGACGGCCGGCGGCCGCCACGCAGTTATCACCGTCCCCCCCCCCCCCTTTTTCTCCCTGATAATCTACTGTTCCACGTCCAGTCCACTAGGTGGCAGCCTTTAAATTGGATGCCAGCCGGCCCATATATATCTATGAGCCGACCGGCCGCCAATCAAATTGAAGAAGAAGGAAGCACATACGTCACGCAAATGGAGCAGCCGTGTGCAGCAGGTGCAGATGGGAGAGACAGCGTGAAAGAGAACAATATGGATACTGGTATTAATCCAAAAAAAATGGAAAGAAAAGGGTGGGGCTGAGAAGGTGAGGGGAAAAAAAACAAAGGCAATTTGAGAGTGAAGCCTCTAAATGTCGAAAGTTAACAGAAATGTTTGCCATCATGTGTTAAGATTTAAGTATTTTGACACCTGTGTCTGGGGCTGATGAGTTTCCACGCACCGGTTGTTGTGGGCTGGGCCGAGTCAAAGTCCAAGGCTGTTTTTTAGTCCCAGTCCACCCCTGCATCTGAACATGGTCTGTGTGTTACTCTGTGGTTCAGTTTCATTCATTTCATTACTGATGTAGCTAAAATACACTTTTACATTTTTCTTAAGAGTTCTCCTGGGAATAAACCGTGAACGAGGGTGAAAGGCTGAGAAGAAGGGAACGAAACAGCAACACATTCCTCCAAGACTGCTGAAGTTCCTTTATGAACTGAACAACTTTGAAAATCCATGGAAGAAAAAATGGAAGTTGTCCGACAGAACATGGAGACAAAAAATAAAACTGGAGGCTGTAAGGCTTGAAAATGGATTCAAAAAGTTTCACTTGTTTCAAGGATTAAAATTAGGGCTGCAACTAATGGTTATTTTCATTGTGGATTAATGTTGATTATTTTCCCGATTTATAAATTAGTTGTTTGGTCTATGAAATGTCCGAAAATAGTGAAAAATTTAATTTAGTGTTTCCCAAAGCCTATTATAATGCCCTCCAATGTCTTGCTTTGTCCACAACCCAAAGATATTCAGTGAACTGTCATAGAGGAGTAAAGAAACTAGAAAATACATTTTAGAAGCTGAATCAGAGAATTTTGACTTTTATTTTTCCTTAAAAAAATTATTCAAAGCAATTTATAGATCATCAAAATGGTTGGTGGTTAATTTCATAGATTAATTGTTGCAGCTCTATTTACAAATTTATTGTGACTACCTTTGGTGCCACACACCATTTCACAGGTACAAGGCTCATTATTGAATGCATCTTCATTTCAATGTTTTATTTTGTCATGTTTTATTCTGTTTGTTGCTGTTTAAAGCAAAAACAAAAAAACTCTTATATAAAGCGAGGATATTGGATTTTGCCGATATACTAATATTTTTCAACTCATTCTGCACGATGTGCAGTGAAGTGCAGACAACATCAAGACTGCCTTTCCTTATTGTGATGGCCCACTGGCAGATGCAAACATAAAATACAGTGCTATTCAAAATGCACACATTCACTTAGCAAAATAAGAAACCTACTGCTGACAGTTTTTATATTTAATGATTTTAATTATGCTGCACATAATGAAAGCGTCATCTCGACCTGCCATATCAGCAGAATTGCTCATTTTGGGCTGATACCAATATTTAATTTTAAAGCCTTTATCGGCTAATACAGATGATGTGCTGGTATTATCGTGCATCCCTACCTGCACATCGTTTAAGGAATTGTTGTCATTTCAGTGTTTTAGGCATTTTAATTGTTAAAAGCAATCACAGCTATTGAATGTACTTGACTTTTAAGAAAATGTTTACATGAGGAAAAACTCCATGAATGCACTTTTATGCAATGATGTTTACAAAAGGAAAAAAGTTGTTCAAGAAAAAATAAACATGCTCAGTTTGCTTATATTGTGGTGGATTTGTTTGGCCATGTTGCTGTATTAGCTGCAGAAAGATTTATTCATCACTTTAGAACATTGCACTGGTCTGGTGATGGATACCAATCATTGTTTTAGAGTGGAAGAAAATGTAGGTTACTTAGTGGCTATACAACATTTTACATTCCAGCTTCGAAGAAACTGCCCATGGTGCAGATTTGATTATTAGAATTTTCAGTGATGAAGAAATGTTCAACAAATACTTTAATTTGACAGAATTTTCTGTTTTATTATTAACAGAAGTGTCTGTACGTGGTACAGAGGATATACTGTAAATCTACGGAATTTTCCGTTTTGGGAGTAACAGAAGTGTCCGTGAATGTTACAGAGGATATACTGTAAATCTACGGAATTTTCCATTTTAGGAGTAACAGAAGTGTCCGTGAATGGTACAGAGGATGTACTGTAAATCTTCGGAATTTTCCATTATAGGGTTGAAGGAAGTGTCCTTAAACTTAACGGAAAATGTACTGGTAATTTTCTGCCAGGACGTTATCCGTAATTCTACGGATTTTTTTTACTTACAGTGTAGGGTACAGCCTGTAGCCTTGTAAGAAAAAACATATCCTCAATTAGTTAGCTCCATTAAATAAATGTGAGTGAATGAATGAATGAATGAAAAAATAAATAAACCTATACATTCATAATATTCAATACTCATTATTATTTTTCATGAAGTTAATTTTACACTAATGATGTAATTTGTGCAAGGAGTCTAGATGTGAATTTTACTGCAACTGTCCATTTAAAAAGCATAATTTTGGCCTAATAAAGCTAAAACTATGACAGGATGAACGGAGCGCATCACTAAGGGACAGCTTACGAGTGGTTCAGACCGCCCTTCTTAACATGTAATTTATAGTTCTGCGTTGAATCGACGCGTAAAATAGCATTTTAATTCTTGGGTGTGATTTATCCTTCAGGGACTTATACTTCGGGATTTATCCAGGTTTCATATGAGAAGAGGGAAACATCGCCGGCTGCTAGGCTAATCAATACAATGTAAAATGCCATAGGCTTGTGCTAATAACGTTAGCATGTTGTATTTGTTTGAAAACGTGTTTAGTATAAGACAGTTGTTTTGTCAGTGAACCTTGTGAGTTGTAATGGAGCCAAATTGTGTGCCATTACCTTTGTTAAATGCTGCTGTTGTCCCTGGCTTTACATGAGAAGAGGGAAAGATCGCCGGCCACTAGGCTAAGTTATACAATGTAAAATGCCATAGGCTTGTGCTAATAATGTTAGCATATTGTATTTGTGGGGAAAATGTGTCCCAATTAACATAAGTGTTTGTCTGTGAATGCTACATGTTGTAGTGAAGCTGATTTGTGTACTTGTTTTTCAAATTGTCTCTATTAAGCCATGTTTAATGTGTGTTTTGGGTGTGTTTTGAATCAACTAAACTTAACAGCACTTCACAGAAACCTCTGCCGCTGACTAGTGTTTTGGAGGTGTAACTGCAGAGTGACAGACACACCACCGCAGAAGTAAAAATGCTCACAACGGCTCTGGGAAACGGGGCCCTGGTAAGGGTCCATGTCATTGGTCCGACAGCCCATTGGTCCGACATCCCATTAGTCCAACTGTCCGCGGTGCTGAACAGCTCCCGGCGGGCGTATTTCTACTTGATGGTGCGCCGCGACCGGCTCTGGGTCAGCTGGGAAAGGCTTGAGGCGAAGCAGGCTCACGGCTTATGTGTTTGCCACTTTCTTTTTCATTTTAACCCACACCATGACCTTTTCCTAACCCTAACCAAGTGGTTTTTGTGCCTAAACCAGACCTTAACCACAGGGCATCATGATGATTTCGGAACAACGGGACTTCGGAACAATGGGTTTAATATGGTCGGAACAATGGAATGTCGGACCAATGGGCTGTCGGACCAATGGGCAGTTCCCCCTGGTAAGTACAAAGATCCAAAGAAACTGATGGCAGTTTCCTGTTGTAGATTAGTCAGGTAAGACTGTGTCCAACTATAAGTCCCTGAACACAAAGTAATGAATCTACAGGTCATATAAAAAAAAGACAGAGCAAAAGTGGTCCTGCAGCTCCAATATGGCACTGTTTTTAAAAAGTTCCAAATTCATTTATTTGTTCAACCTCTATTTGAACTCGCAAATATATTGAAGTAGAGACCTAATTCACAATATAGCAAAGTGAAATTAAACGAAAGTTCATAGGTATGAAGAACACAAAAAAGAAACTTAGATAACTAAAACTAGCACTTTGTGGTTGGATGCCTCTGTGAACTCGTCAAGTTGCAGTTACAGTTTACATCCATGTCTGTGAAAACATGGATCTCCCTCCCAGCAGCACAGAAACTCTATTTCATTAGCACACTTTCAGGGTGGACAGTCAAGATTAGTGTCACCAACTGTCTCTCTTTCTGTTCAGAAAATTTTGATGTCACAGTGATGCTGATCTTTATAAAAAGTCATCACTTTACCATTTTATCCTATTAGACATTTGTGTACAATTTTGTTATAGAGTTTGAATTCCTGAGTTATGGCCAAAAACATGTTTTGTAAGGTCACAGTGATTTTGACCTTTGAACTTCAACCACCAAATTCTAATCAGTTCATTTGTGAGTCCAAGTGGACCTTTGTGCCAAATTTGTGGAATTCTTGACATATCGCATTAATAAAATGAGACAGATGCAAGGTCAGTGTGACCTTGATCTTTGACCATCAAATTCTAATCAGTTCATCATTGAGCCCAAGTAAATGTTTGTGCCACGTTTAAAGAAATTCCCCTAAGGTGTTCTTGAGATATCATGTTCTTGAGATATCATGTTCATGAAAATGAGACATTTATAAGGTAACAGTGATCTTGACTTTTGACCACCAAAATCTAACCAGTTTCTCTTTGTGTCCAAGTCGAAGTTTGTGTCAAATTTGAAGAAATACTCTCAAGGTGTTCTTGAGATATTGTATTCACAAGAATGAGACAAAGTCACAGCAACCTTGACCTTTGACCACCAAAATCTTATCAGTTCATTGTTGAGTCTATAAAGATGTTTGTGCCAAATCTTAAGATGGCCCTGTAGGAGGTACTGAGAATGGGACAGAGGAACAACCTGAACACATGATGCCTACAGCTATCGCTAGCACTGAGGCAAATTTATAAAGTTAGAAATAACAAAATAATAAAACCTTGACAATATATGACAAAGAAGTTGGATCACACAATCAACTTATGAGTCGCTGACAGTGAAATATCATAAAATTAAAAGTTTGAATTGTTAAATGTTTTTTGTCATAAAAGCACAGAATGTCATGTGTTTCTGAGCTATTCTTAAAACAAACATATCACAGTGTGAACAAGCCCAAACATGCAAGTTGCTGACATCACTGCAGATATCCCAGTGGCAGTCAGATGTTATCCAAAACTGGTGTACACTCAGCTGTTTGCCAGTAGATTTCTTTTTAGATCCACTCCACTGAATATGACAGTAAGGGCCAATTTGGCCCGCAGGGAGCCTCATTGATTGGTGTAGTTGTAAAGGGGGGGCTATCTTGTCATCAATGTCAGCTTTTAAGCAACGATGAACATTGACACGCAGAGAGGTAATGGTACCGGCTTACCTGATGAGCATCCAGATCGATGATGGTAGCCCTGGAGATGCCTTCCACTCTGTCAAACAGAAACTGAGAAATGATGAAAAAAATGTTTGTTTTCTCTCTGAAGATGGCACATTTACAGTTCAAATTCTTTTGGGGGGGATTCTAAATGTAAAGATCATACTACTTATGTGAAATTATATTTGAGCTGAAGTACAGAAATGTCCACAATAATCTCGTTAAGCTCGTACTCATCCTGTTACACCCGCAAACGTAATAACAGCCCGCAAACGTAATAAACCACAAACGTAATACAAATCTGCAGCTTTGAATGTAATAATCCCGCAAATGTAATAAATTTCCCACAAACGTAATAGCAGCTGCCTACTACAAACGTAACACACAATTTTCCGCAAATGTAATAACTATTACATTTGCAGGAAATTATTACATATGTGGGAAGGTGAAAATCTAAACTGTAATAACTTCCCACAAATGTAATATGAGACTGAATAATGGTCTTTGTGGTTGTTGTTGCTTGTTTGTTTACTTATACACCTGCCAATAGTGATGTGTGTGTTGACAAGCAACCCGCAGGTCGGGTGGGGCGGGTCAGAAAGTGACAGAGCAGCGTTCTGAGTAAGTTAGAAATAACTTACAGAAACACACACATACACACACACGCACACACACTGGTCATTCCTTGTCAGTTCACAGAATTACTCTGTGGCAGCAAATATGTCGTTTAATTGGATTTATTTTATTTTCTTCTGCCTCTTGTTAATACGGATTTCTCTGCAGCATCTGGACTACAGTACCTGTTCAGCACCTCGGACAGCGACGCTGCGGGATGGGTTGGCTCTCATAGGGGGTCAGGTGCAGGTTGTAAGGTTTTAAAAACCATGGTTTACAATAACTTAATCCTCCTCCACTCAAAAATGTGTTTTCTTCTTGTTCCTACAGATGAATGTTTGAGCCTCACTGTGCAGAATGATGTATGTGCAGAGTTTGACATTCGAAGGCTGTTTTCACATT
>NC_065529.1:1458446-1466278 GCF_006386435.1 Epinephelus moara
ACCCGACCTGCGGGTTGCTTGTCAACACACGCATCACTATTGGCAGGTGTATAAGTAAACAAACAAACAACAACAACCACAAAGATCATTATTCAGTCTCATATTACATTTGTGGGAAGTTATTACAGTTTAGATTTTCACCTTCCCACATATGTAATAATTTCCTGCAAATGTAATAGTTAGTCATTGCGGAAAATTGTGTGTTACGTTTGTAGTAGGCAGCTGCTATTACGTTTGTGGGAAATTTATTACATTTGCGGGATTATTACATTCAAAGCTGCAGATTTGTATTACATTTGTGGTTTATTATGTTTGTGGGCTGTTATTACATTTGCGGGTGTAACACATCCTTTAGTCAGAATCAGAAATCTTTCTTCCTCCTATGTTTATTGAACGTATCCTTTTCAGTAGCTGCATGTAAACCTAATAAGCCAAACCTAACAAGCCTTTCTTTTTTTGTACACTGTCTGCATTAACTTTAATTTGTAAAGCATGATGGTGCAACTTCATCAGCTGCAGGATATTGAACATTAATACAAAAGACTGAAATGCAAAGCTATGAAACATTTGTTGAACAGGAGCCACTGTGGTCATTGAGACGTTGCCAAGCCCTGCCCCTTTGTGATTATCCGTCAAGCTGTCAGAGCTAGCACGGAGCCCACAATGTCACTAACTGCAGTCCCTGAAGAAATATTTCACACTTTTGGAAAAAGAAAAAAGCCATTTCAGAGAGAAGCAGACAGAGGGGTCCACAATATGTGTTTGAAGAATATATTCAGGATGTTTAACTCACTCAGAAGCAAAAACAGGTTTAAAAGATGAAGACAGTTTGAAGCTAAAGCCTAACTATAGGCTACAGATGACAGTGTAAAAGTGAACCACCACATAAATGGTGATCGAGACAGAAGACAATGAATATAAAGGGAAACTTTGCCGATATTTAACCAACTGTGTGTCATCAGAGTGTGTGCAGATGAACGGTGTTTGGCTTCCCCCAGTGCCGCCAGCCACTGGACAGGCAGGGAGCTCCAGGTAAAGCCAAACAGCGTATACATTCAAATTTGCAGTTTTTATATATTCACCAATGACAGTGAATAGTTATGTGAACAGGACTGTATAATTAGAATAAGAAATGAATAACAGAGTGGTTATAGTGCAAAAGAACAATGATTACAGCGGGAAATGAATATATAAATAAATAACTTAACAGGGCTAAATGAGGTGGATCAATACTGAATGAACAGAAAGGACAAATGGTTGTAGTGTGATAAGCACCACAAAAGTAAGTGCACTGGAGATATAGTGCCTCTCAGTACTTTCTGGCTTTCTAGCTTTTCTCTGGCTCTTACGGTGGCTGGGAAGTGCAACACACATTTACAAAGTTTGAGACAAATTTACATTTCAGAAAACATTTTTACATATCATAAAACAAAATTACATTACCAAAACACATTTACCAGTCCCGAAACAAATTTACATTAAAACACCAACCGGAAAGGGAATGTACCAAAGACCAAAACACGGAAGTGATAACGTGAGCGCCAAAGAGTTATTGTTGTTGTTGTCAGTGGAGTTTATGAAGATGTTTTGCCCGTTTTGTGGACAACATATGAGCCAGTTAACGCGGTTTTGTTTTTCGTGCAGTCGGTCTCTACAGTGCTTAAGGGACATGGACATGACAGAAGGACCAGACATGCTGCAGCAGTGCATACAATATTTTAATGAGGGCCACTCATATGCTGTAATCGTGGACATGATGTCATATTTAAACGGTGTACACATCAGTTTGAGGTCTCTGAAAAGCACACTGAATGAAGACGGGTTCTATCGTAGAAAGGATTACTCCTCTACAACAACGCCATAATTAGGGCCATCCGATTGGAACTTCGTGGACCTGGACAACTGTTTGGCTACCGCATGATGTGGCAGGTACTCAGACAAAAGTACAATCTACGAGTGAAGAGGCATCATGTAATGAATTTGCTTCAGGAGCTTAATCCTCGAGGGTGCAAGAGGAGAGCACGCAGAAGGTTTTTAAGAAGAACCTACCACTCCATGGGACCGAATTATATGTGGCATGCTGATGGTTATGATAAACTCATGCCATTCGGGTTGGCCATTTCAGGATGCATCGATGGATTTTCACGTAAAATACTGTGGCTTGCATGTGGACCAACAAATAATGACCCAGCAGTGATCGCTCACTATTTCCTGTTATGTGTGCGAAACCTCAGTGTCATCCCCATGAGACTGAGGACTGATTGCTGCATGGAGAATGGGACCATGGCTGCAATTCAGTGTACCCTATGCCACCACCACAATGACTACTACTCTGGAGCGTCCAGCCACATGTATGGCTCATCCACAAGCAACCAGCTGATTGAGTCCTGGTGGTCCATATTCAGGAAGGGAAGGTAAGAGGCTTTCATAAAGTAATTTAATTACACTGCAAAAACACAAAATGTTACCAAGCATATTTGTCTGATTTCTACACAAAATATTTCATTAAGACACAATCACCTTTCTTTCTAAGCAGAAAATCTGTCCATGGGACAAGTGAAAAAAATCACTTAAAACAATTAAATATTTGCTTGAAACAAGTGTAAATTGTCTAAAAACAAGTTACTTCTTAGGTGATTGCGTCTTAATGAGATATTTTGACTAGAAATAAGACACTTTGACTTGGAATCAGACAAATATGCTTGGTAAGATTTTGAGTTTTTGCAGTGTATGAGTAACCTTTGATTTCATTCTTCAAACTTGTGTATATGCTTAAAATGATAAATTGTTATTTATAATCCATGTCTATAGGTGTCAGTTCTGGATGGAGCTATTTGCAGACCCGAGAGACGTTGGATACTTCAACGGGAGTCACAAGCATCAGCGTCTGTTGAGATATTGCTTTGGTGATGTTATTCAGAAGGACTTGGACGAGTGCGTGAGATTGTGGAACAGTCACAGGATTCGCCCTTCCAGAACAGCATCATGTCCAGGAGGAGTGCCCAGTGAACTCTACTACATTGGTGATAGTTTATTTGTATTTGTTTTACAATTATGTCTTCTGTTTAACATAGGTTTGGCTCCAGAGACTGTGGATTTAAAATTGAACAGGCCGAATTGGATGCCTTTCCTGAGGCTCGCCTTTCAATAGCTCCATGTGGGGACCCAAACATGCAGGAGTACTTGGACTTTGCCATGGAGCACAATCAGTTACAGAAGACAGAGTACTGGCAGTCTGCATAGGAACTGTATCTGAAACTAAAAGAAATTATTCAGCTATGAACTGAAATTGATAAAAAAGGGAGGTTTATTGGCAATGGTGGAACATTGCTGTTTATCTGAACACAAAGTGTCTGAATCTGTCACCCACAGCTTCATTATTTTAAAGTGGGAAATAAATGAATAAAAATAATAGCAAAATGAGTATTTCACTTTTTTAATAGAAAACAATCTCTTGAAATACTTGTTTATTTGATCTAAAACAGTGATTCACAAACAGACCACAGTTTGAGAATAATGGATCTAAAACAAGATCATCAAAATGCTGAGAAAAACATGCTCACATACCATAGCATTATAAAAAACCCTTTAACAATAGCAACTGCACCTTTAGGTCCATTACCAACAACAAAGAACAAACGTTTTTAGAGTCAGATACACCATGGTAATGTGGTTTCTCAACTAGTTACAAAAAAAGCTTACAAACCTTCACAATCAAAGAGATAGTCTGCCCAGTAGGCCAAGGTTTGACTTTCATTTAGTCTCCGGTTACTTCCTGAAGGACTGAGGTCAGGTTTGAAAAGTCTCTCAAGTTCAAAGCCAGTCAGTTGCTTTTCTGAGTGGCAAAGGACAGGGGCCAGCAAAGTAGGGTGTTGCTGTAGTGCACTCGAAAACTGAAGGGCTGAAAGACCATCTTTGAATCTACAAAGTGAACACAAACACTGTTTCACTGCTGTGTAGTGCCAATTGGATTTAAATTATCTAAAGAAAACTATTAAAGATTCTCTTCCCTACAATTACAATCCACCTAAACAAATGTACATTTGTCGAAAGTGGTTGTGTGTTGAACATTATTGATTTACAGAGGCCAATTTCTTGCTTTGCACATGGCAAGGTAAGTGCTACAAACTGCAAGAATTACACACAGAAACACAATGACACAGAGAAATGAAAGAGGGCAGGGTGGCATGAGTACTTACAGATAGGCACAAGGCAGGGAGTGAAGAGACAAACATCACATATCAGGTGTAATACACTAAGGCACACATTTTGTCACAGTGACTGATAACAGATGTACATGTCATGAGGTATTTCAAATGAAAATTTCTTACATAAATACATTAAAAAGAAGAAAATCACATCATTAAAAATATGATCTTACCTGTCAATTACATATGAGTTGCGGTCAATGATATACCATCGGAGGTAGTCTGCCACGATTTCTTTTCTTCCACAGCAGCCACATGTCTCAGACAACCTGCTGTCTGTAACATTGTACTGTGTCTCATGATACATTCACGCAGAGCAACGAAGCAGCATTCTCAATCTGAAAGACAAAAAAAATTCTGTGTATACGATATAGGAAATAAACTGTCTTAAAACACTGCAGGAACTATGTAAAACTCTGTCCTACCACACTGTAGCCTTATGCTATTCTCACCTCTCGCAAAGCTTTCCCTGTTTCTTCATCAGTTATTGAATTAACTGTTGATTTGAATGGAGGCTGGCCTGCAAGATGTACAATGTACAAGATCTTCTGACAGGAAATGGGGTCCTGGACCCCCATGTGCAACTGACACTGTGATCATTTTTCCTGCCAGGTAGTATTCATCCTCCCTAACAGCTGTGAATGAATTCATATTGCAAAATTAAAATATAAAATGCATTATATACTTAAAGATATTGAGCAAAAAAGAGCATATTTCGTGATATATGTCATGTTGGTTAATGATCATTAAACATATATATTAGATTAGATTGACTTTATTGTCCACCTCTGTGGAATTTTGTCTTTGGCTTCTCCATGTATTTAATGTACTTGGAGAGGCCAAAGACAAATTTCCATATGCTTAGTGATCATTAACCAATCATTAGTATAGTACACTTCTAACCCTATGCATACCATTTGCATTGTAGACCAAGAACCGATGTCCTTCTGGTCCATCAAAAATGGGCCAGTCTTTCAGGTGTTTCATTAGCAGAGTTAAAAATTCTCATCTGGGACCACCTGTGTCAATTCCCTCCTCATAAACACCAGCATCATCAGTAAATTTGACCAGCATGTCACAGGTTTCAGAATATGTTGTATGCTTAAAACCTCTGACTGCTCCATCCCAAACATTAGTCTTTGAGATGTTGAACCTGCTGACTGTTTTGTGATCAATAGGAAGTGACAGGTTTGCCACAATGTCAGCTAGTGTAATGTTCTCCTCCCTGTAATGACAAAAAGTAATCTAATTAGTGGATATTCCTGACAGTGCACAATTTGCTACTTTTACAAAAATGATTTAAATACCAGAAATATTGCACAGTGAAAAACTGGAATGCCACAGTAAAAAACTCATTTTACACTGCTGTGTGTTGGAAATTCTCCACATGGACTGCAACCAGCTCCTCGTCCTCAATACCTGGTGCATACAGGTCTGTGTTTTTACTGTTGGGAAATTACAATTTCCATGTTAAAACATCTTACAAACACAAATTTCTTCCCCATGAATTAAATTAAAATTATGTGAGTCACTGTCTTTTTTTTTTTAACATACCTGTAGCAAGAAGTCTTGTCTGGATTTGTTTCAGGTGGATCCATATCCTCAATATCAGATATTACTATCTGAAAAACAAATTAAAATGTCTGAAACAACAACAATGAAGGTAAGAAACGTCAGGCTGCCACAGTCTGCCTTATTACCTGTCCAGGCTGAATTGTTGCTGAATGTCCTGGTGCATCTCTGAAACATGATAAAAGTATTATATTAATTATTACCATCCTTCAGGCCTACAACAGTCATCTAAGAATGTAAACATTATGAATACAGCTAAGATTCCTATTGGCTGATTACCACTAGAAAAGTCTTGTTTCTCTCATTAAATCGGTTTGACTCCCTGACAAAGGCTACATGCTGAAACGTGTCAGAGTTCTTTTATTTGGTTCTGTATAACCACGCCTCCTCGATAAAGGCATAAAGTACTTCTTGTATAAAAATTACTACGTACCTTTCATCTTTAGGTTTGAGTTTGGGAGTACGTTTTGTGGTTCAAAAACCTGAGAGGAAACGCATACATTTATCAACAATTTGTAACAGCTTCCATAATGATTCCCTTACAACATACAGTATAAATTAATAGTGAAAGGTTGCCAGTGTTACTGATAGTAATAAGAACTGCAAAATAATCTAAACAAGCCTTGTTTCTTTGTCCTGGTCCAGAGGTGCCCAATCCTGCTCTTGGAGAGCTACTGCCCTGCATGTTTTAGGCTTCAAGTTAATGATTAGAATCAGGTGTGTTAGAGTGGGGAGATACCTAAAACATGCAGGGCAGTAGCTCTCCAGGAGCAGGATTGGGCACCTCTGGACCAGGACATAGGTTTATTCAAATGTATATCTAATAGGTAGATGAATAAATACATACATACATAAAAAAGTGTTTTAAAAAAAAGATGTACCTACAGCCTCTACAGTACCTGTAGATGTATCCTACAGTGAGTAGAGTATCAAAATATGTAAAAAAAAAAAAAAAAAAAAAAAATATATATATATATATATATATATATATATATTGAATCATGAGATCCACTAACCTCCTTTAAAGTGTGTTTCTAGGCATATGTAAAAAGTGATCCTGGAATATGCCTTTCCTAGGTCCTTTTTATATTCTGCCAATTTGAATGTTTTTTCTGATCCAGGCACATGGACCACCTCTGAGCGGTCTGGATACAAACGGACGTACGGTTCTTCTGGCATGTCCTTGTTAAATGTTCTCATTTTCTGGACAGCTTGTTTCAGTACATCAGGTACCGCTACCTCTGGGTCTACAAATAACGGGAGTGTTTTCCCTCTTAGAGGTTTCAAATCAGTTCCATCAGTTGCATTTGGCACCATCAATCCAATGTTTATCTAGTAAAATAACAAAGATAATATTAATTTCATGTATTATACATAGGTAAAATAAAAGATTATACATACATACATGCATATATACATACATCAGTGTTTCCCATTAATCATGTAGAATGTGGTGTCCCTCCATAGTCTAATTTGTGCCACCACAGTCAGGGCCGTAACCAGGGTTATGAAACTAGTGAGGTACAAACCATGCGAGCATGCGAAGCGCGCGAGCAAAAAAAATTTGAGCACTTATTTATGAATAAAAAGTAAAATAAATAGTGTTTTAAACTGTGCAATTACACAAATACACAATCACATAATGTTGTTGACTGGATTCTTTATTTTTTCTTACTTTTGGCACTCTCAGATATAGATATATAGGCTATTATTGACCTTTTGGAGGTCTCCAGAGGGTTCAACTCACTGAAAGTACATAAAAGGACAGACAGACAGACAGACAGACAGACAGACTTATGATCAGTTAATGCAAATGTGACAAATAATACTGTTTTCTAAGCGGGATAATGTATAGTTGGTCGGTTGTTATGGAGGAATAAACCCCTTCAGGATGTATGGAACCCCGACGCGAAGCCGAGGGGTTCCATACATCCTGTCGGGGTTTATTTCTCCATAACAACCGACCAACTATACATTATCCCTCTTAGAAAACAGTATTATTTGTCACATTTGCATTAACTGATCATAAGTCTGTCTGTCTGTCTGTCTGTC
>NC_065529.1:1466459-1499446 GCF_006386435.1 Epinephelus moara
TAGAAACACAACTCCTGATTGTCGGCTGTAGCGGTTAATATAATTTGTGATCTTTCTATGAATTAGATTTTCATATTTTTTTGTAAAATGTATATTTTTATAAAAAATCCCAGGAAATAGTAACCGAGGTATTTACCTCGGGTACCTCATAGCTAGTTACGTCCATGACCACAGTTTCATAGTTAGCCGAGCCTGTCTACACACTCTCCAAAACTTTATGCTGTTTTGCCCAGTTGTTTCAAGCAAAGCATCTCGCCCTGCACCAGAGCTGCTGTTATTCTGTCTAGAGCGCTATATGGTCTAAAATCTATGCAAAGATGCCTGCGTCAAAGATATTATTTTTATTTAACTTAATTCCATCTGTACAATAAATCGACTATGATCCTGACCCACTTCTGAGTTATTTATTTATTATGTTTTTATGGTATTTCTAACTTCTGTGGAGAGCTAGATCTCATCCTTTTTATTCTCATGGTTATATTACTATTATCGTGAGTGATTCATGTATACTGTTTTAACTGTTACGACTGTCCTCTTGTATGTGTATGTGATGTCTTGTCCCCCACTGCAAGCCGAATTTCCTCTCGAAGGACAATAAAGATCTGAATCTGAATCTGGAGTTTTCTCAAGTCTGATAGTCGAATATTGATAAACTAAGACAGTCAACACAACTTACCTGGACGTGTTTTCTTTCTTTAGCCCTCTGTCTTCCTCTTGGCCCATAGTTAAAAGACTGTCGTTCTTTTGACTTTGCACTTCTGTACTCCAGGAACTGTTTGTATGATGGGCAAGGAGTTCCGTTTCAAAATAGAAAGTTAGCAGCCGCTAACCAATAGCACTATTCACTTTCATTCACATACTTCAGATAGCTAACTTTAGTGTTACGCTGCACTTACTTGGTTTAGCATTATCCAGCTGTTTAACGTCAGATGTCCTTGGTGCGTTTGGCCCTTCCGTCTACTCTGCACCATTTAAAAACTCTAAACACCGACCACACGATAAACAAAACCACGTCAAACAGCTCATGTCATTGCCACAAAACGGGCAAAACTTCACTCGGTCCATCTTGGCTCACCGCGCTCACCATGGATGTCGCTCACGTTATCACTTCCGTGTTTTGGTCTTTGGTACATTCCCTTTCCGGTTGGTGTTTTAATGTAAATTTGTTTCGGGACTTGTACATTTTTTTTCTTCACTTGTAAATTTGTCTCGGCGCTTGTAAAAGTGTTTTGCGTCTTATTAATTTGTTTTCTGAAATGTAATTTTGTTTTATGATATGTAAAAATGTTTTCTGAAATGTAAATTTGTCTCAAGCTTTGTAAATGTGTGTTGCACTTCGCGGCCACCGTAGGCTCTTAGCACCAAGTTCATTGGATTCTTATAAAGATGTTACAAAATAAAACACATCAGTAAAAACAATCTCAGTGAGGAGCATGCCTGCGCATGCATTTGAATCCTTCTCAGGTGTGCTCAGGGTGCACTTCTCAAAGGCTGAAGTGTTTTAAATCACAAGTTTTTGCTAAAACTAACTGTTTCCCAGACTAACTGTTTGGGAAGGACTATAAGCACATGATGGATAAATGAGAATTGGATTGAACCCGTGGACCCTCATTCCTTAAATTTATTAAGAATGTTTACCTTTTTGGGGATTTTCTGTTTATTGTTTTATTGTATTATAAGTTTTATTCACAAATTAAGGATAACGTGGTGAGTACTTGATATACAAAATAATAATTTTGCAGGTGAAATATTCCTTTTACTTTTTTATTATCAGCTAAGTAGCCACCATAACCTATAGGTCATACCAGACAAGGTCTGGCTGTAGCAGCAAAACTTTTCAAACAGTTAAATTTGTCTCACGTTAAAGCTGTAGTTGATAACTTAAAAAAAAAAAAACATATTTGCTAAAACTGTCACTATTAACACAGCACTAACTGAGACTTATAATATGTAAAAATATTATTTTGCCTACCCTGTTGGCTTGTAGCATTTCTAATGGCCTTACTATATATGAACAAAAAACCGAGGAGTCTCTAACACAGCTGTCAATCATGTCAAACACTGCTGGTGACCTGTGGTTAAACTATCAAACTAGGCAGCACTGATATAATGTGAATCAAGATTCTGTTACTGCATTGTCTATTTCTCTCCTCTAACATGAGAGAGGTGATCCAGCAGGTGGGTGGTGCTTGGTATTTCGTTTAACTGTATCCAACATGGTGGCTGGGTCACAAACTCTCTCATTGTACAGCTTAACAGTCACTAAACTGTGTTTCTGAAAGCATTTGAGGTGAGAGATACAGTAACAGAATCTGGATTCATATTTGATCAGCACTGCCTAGTTTGACAGTTGAGTGCAGTTCATGAGCAGTGACTGACATGTCTGACCGCTGCATTAGAGACTCCTCAGCTCTGACTGGTTGTATTCAATGCACTGTGGTCTGATTCTGGTGAATTCCATTCGAAGCAGTAGAAAGAGGAGGAGGGACATGATTTTTTTCACAGATTATCTCTCTCATGTACTTGTTTCAGAATATGGAGACAGTTTCACATGTACACATGGACACAAAGTTATTTTTATAAAAGTTACCAACTGCTGCTTTAACCAAATAAGACCTGTAACTGAGTACTAATAGTCAGGCTTCTCCTTACATGTGAAAATAGCCAGTGCGTGAGTGAATGATTACAATGCACTAACATTATGCACAACATTCAGTCTTACCTTGATGGTCAGAGTGATGTCTGCATAGGCACAAAAGCCCCCTCCCCTGTCACTAGAGCAGTGGTGGAAGCCTCCTCCTGGGAAACAGAAATTCCACTGGCTCAATATCAGGGCCATTAGACAAGCTGAGCAGGTCACTGAACATCTGAGATGTCTTTTATTCTAAGCCACCATCATTTAAAATGGTCTGTTATAGAGTTTATTGCAGCTGCTGTTCCCCTGTGGTACAACAATGGCTGTATTGACACTAGAATGGGACTGTTCAATTGCTACTAGAATGCTTGAGGAGCAGCAATGTATAGGGATACAAATGTATTTTTTTCCCAACAAAATTGGGATGACAACCATTCATTCAGGTTAAGAGTTAGAGTCCCCTCTGCCCTGCTGTGCTCATGTTCATTAAACTATTGTAAAGAGTAGAATGTTAATGAAGACCAGAAGGAAGACAGTGAAAAATGATTACCATTTATTGCCTGGCCTCAAAAAGCCTCTACATCCTCATAGTGTTGAGACAAACACTATGCAGATGTCAGACACATTTGAATAGCCTTGGTATCTTTATTAAAATCCTGTTTATTGATGCAGAACAATATATCAACAGAAGGTGTAAAGCAGCTGAGTAAGCAGGAGGGGGGTTCCCTGCTTGGCACAAACCATGGCAAGATGAATAAAGGATAACCCTCACAGCCAAAGACCTGCTATGCAATCAGCCACTGATCACAGTGGAAATACAAAAGTAACAAACCCGCCCCAAACAAAGATGCTATGATCTAGAATTGGGTTTTGTTTTAAAAATTACAATACCAGCACCACTACCAGTACCCTTAAAGTGATACCAATACCAGTAGAGTACTTAATTCGATACCCATATTGAAAATTAAGTGATGTGCAGTATAGTCATACCTTGGAACATTTTGTTGGCATCTCAGCATGCTGAACTGTGTGGTGTATTAACTCTGTTAAACTAACTGAACTTAGTTTGCAACTTCTCCAGCAACAAGGAGAACCAAGTTAAGTTAGCACCCCAACGTCTAACTCTGCAAGGACCCCGAACGACCGGCTTCCTCAGATCTGCACCTTCAGAACAAGGACACAACCACAGCTCTTTCCAGCCTTCCTCTGCCAGGTAACAAAAGCAGCACACCACAAAGTTACTCTTTCTTCCATAAATTCAAGGATTGTTAACGTAACAACTGCGCATAGTGTTATCACAGCTTTACACCCATATGGAAAAGATATAGATAAATCTTAAAAAGTTTGTATCTCTTTTGTCTGAAACTTGTATGTAATGCATACGACAGTGAAACCAGATATAAGATCCTTATTAAATTTGTACAAAATGAAACTTGTATGATTTGGGTACTTATAAGAACATTATATGACAGTAATTCCACATACAATATCCTTAGTAGAAAAATGTAATATCAAACTTATATGAGTTGGACAATAATCAGTGAAACTAAACTCTTGTAAGTATTATAGAAAACACTTACAAGATTTACTTGTGGTGCCACAAATATAAAACAACATAATCTGACAATAAAATTGAAGGGAAAAGCATATGAGTTGACTGAAAGCAGGTTTTGAACATGTAATGAATGAGTTGACTGAAAGCAGGTTTTGAACATGTAATGACAATGGACTGTTAAAATGTTGCTAAGTTTGGCATTTTTGCAAAACCAGGCATCATATTCTTCTCTCTAAACTAATTAATTTTCCTAAAATTATTACATGGGTAATATTGTTTAACATTTGAGGAGCATTTATATCCAATAAGTTAGGAAAAATGATTAAATCAACACAGCAAATATTCAAAATCCCTGTCGAATGTATTCAATGTAACGCAGAGATTGAAAAAGACTATTCATCCCATTCTTGTAGAAATAGTTTTAATTTTGCACAAGATCAGCAGATTACATAAGTTGCACATTCACTTAAGAAAGAAAAAATGGCAATACTTGTTCCCTTTTTACATGACCCAAGTTCATTATGACGGTGCTTTAATAATTGTTGTACCACTTCACCACTATTCTTTTGGATTGTACATCGAAATACATAAATATTGATAACACGCATTACAAAATGTTTCACATAAGAATCAATGGACATTTTGTTCACTCTGATATGTGCCATTTCATTTGTTACATTGATAAGTGTTGAGACATAAATTTCCTTTTCAGCTCAGAAACCCAAAATCAATAAGTGATAATCATTTAGTTAACATTCAATCATTTACAATAATACGTGTTCAATAGCTGACACACAATCGAGCTGGACTGTGGACACTGCATGTACACATGGACCGCGGAACGCATCTGAACAAGGGGGGGCCATAATTTCAAGTCACGCGGAGAGGGTGGGGGGGCATATGCCTTGAAACAGACAATATTACTGATGTATTAAATAACGTTGCGGAGCACTTTTTTGATTCCGACGCCACACAGTCACATCTACAATACACGCATGAACACTAACACATGCTTGCTCAGATTAACCCCTCTGATCCCACTCTAACATTCACACACAACAGGCCAAGCCTATTTACACATAAATGCACAGATGAAACTATAGCAAACAACAAAGTACATCCAGTCCACAACCACAACCAAAACTCATCTTGCTGCCTTGAATCTAAATCAACATCGTATTCATTATCATCACAAGTCAGCATATCAGACTGATGTGCAGAGCTGCACGCACACACACACACACACACACACACACACACACACGCACACACACCCAACAACAAAACAAGCGCAGCTGTGCAGTTACTGAAAAGTAACCAGAACGCTGAATTTCTGACCATTACCGCCGGCAACCGCAATGTGTATGTCCACTCCCTCCTGCTCCCGCAAAACTCTGAGAATTTATGCCCGCACAATAATAGAGATGCATTGATTTTGTGTCTTCTCCCGTCCCGCAGGAGAAAACACATCATTTTATAGGCTATTAATAAAGAGATTCATGGGGTTGTTTGTTTTGTTTCCCTGGTCTGCATGTCTTTTGACGCACCGGTCAGGAATAGCGCTCCTATTTTGTTGTTTTCATTTAGTTTTTAATTAAATAAAGGCTGTTTCATGTTCTATTCTCCTCCTCTGTATTTATTTATTTTTCTACCTTTATATAATCACGCAGTGATTGAGGTTAAGGCAAGCCCAGCGCCAGGATGAAGTTACTGAGAGGGCGGTTAAAAATTAGGAGGGGGCAAATCTTTATTATGCAACATAGGTTCACACAGTGAGTTATAAAGAGCGCGCAGACGTGCGTAATAGTCGCGCGTTATGACAGCTCGTCGCTGGTGAAACACAAACTGCACGTCTTCTTTCATGTTTGACATACAGACAGACAGACAGACAGACAGGTGGAGCAAGCGGCAAATTGGTATGAAAGCTGGTTCAGGGCATATTCGTCCATTTATGAATAAATATGGAGTGGAAACGCTCATGCATGTGCACCAAGTTCCTGTGTTGATATCCTGTCGCTAGGCTACATCTTCTTCTTCTTCTTCTTCTTCTACTGTTTAATGGGGACCCGCGGGACCCGGCAGGACCCAATCCCAATGCAGCCCTCTATGTCAGACTACAAAAGTTACCCGGGCCATGGCCCCCCTGGCCCCCCCGATTCCACGGTCTATGCATGTACATACATGGTCTAACTATCTGAGTAGCATTTATGGCTTTGTGAAAGCCTGTGGGAAAGTGGACAGTTGACATATAGCTCAGTTGAGTTCTAATAAGAGAACCTCTGGCTAACTTCTGCACTGTGCAATTGCCATATTTTCCTATGGCATATAAACACTGATCACCCATGTCAATAAAGTGTGAGACTGTAAAAATACTTCCATCCTTCAAAAGCACAACAGAGTTGTTTCTTTGTTTTGTTTTGCTGTAGGTATGACCATGAGCAACATCTCCATTTACAGCAATTTTCTTGTAGTAACTCACCAGAGTTTGTGGGAACCTCTCTCACTGTGTGGAGAGCAGCTTGGTCACCAAGAGATATTAATCTTAGTTTGGTGGACCAAGGGCAGTCACCTCAGTAAACTTTTTATACATCATTGCAGAAATCTTTAACTTCTGCAGGTGCATTTGTTAAGAATTGCTTTGCTAAACAGGGGAAAGCACGGGATAATGCCACTCATTTGCATATTTGTTGTGGTACAGCTTGACTACTTTTTACTTGTTTCAGGAGGTACCCATTGAAATCTTCAAACATAAAGGCTGAGTGAGCCCACAGAGGACCCCAGTTCACAACACTTTTGCTTAAATGCAGTAGTGAATAGGGTGACCATATTTTGATTTCCAAAAAAGAGGACACTCGGCCCAGCCACGAGATAGCCTACCTAAATGATAGGCTACTCGCAGTTTACTCAAAGATGCCTTATAATTTTAATATATTTAAAGTTTATATGTATAGATAGAAAATTCAGTTATATTACAAAATAATATCTCTCAAAGACAGAAATTCAGATAGGCCCCTATAGATAGGGGACACATACACACACTAGAGTGTGGCTACCCGATCCGAGCCCGACGGTCCCGACGGTAGGCCTACCCAACGGGTCGGGCCGGGTTTGGTCAAAAATGTATAAATTGTATTCGGGCTCGGGTCGGATTCGGTCAGCTTTCAGTGAAAATGTAGTGTAAAAATAAATAAAATCCTATTGTCTGTCCTGTTTATTGCTTGGGCACTGTTATTTACGTGACAACACCTGAACATAACACACACACACACACATTGGCTGTTTGTTTCTACCTCTCCCCTCGCTGGAAGCCTCGGACCTTCCATCGCCCGCCTCCGCCTTGATTAAACGCTGAAAATAAAATAAAAGAGGGAGACAAGTTTTCCTATTTTATCTTATTTTGTTATATTTCTCCCTCTCCCCTCGCTGGAATCCTCGGACCTCCCGCCGCCCGCCGCCCGCTCCCGTCTCAAACACGGAGGTCTCCCTCTCTGCGGCGCACCCACAGTGCACGCCCGGCCTGTTAAATAGCCTGTAACCATAACAACTGTGTGGCACAAACTCAGTGCTTCAGCAATTAAATAATGTCGGGCTCCGTTCGGTTTCGGACATAACAAAACAGAATGACTGTCGGGTTCGGACAGAAATATGCGGCCGTGCCGCACTCTAACACACACACACACACACACACACAAGGAAAACCGGACAATATCATCAATTTATAAACACCCCCCGGACACCCCAGACAGGACGTGAAAAGTGGACATGTCCGGGCAAAAGAGGACGTTTGGTCAGCCTAGTAGTGAATGAAACAACTCAAATCCTGTGAATCATTCATTCCAAAAGGTTCAACAGTTTTCTTTAACCTGTTTTTTCTTCTTTTTTGCCCCGTAGGATACATAAAGGGAAAGCTCAGGAAAGCTGTACTGTCCTACGTAGGGAAAGTCGAGCCTGCACTATCTGCGGAGTAGTGAGTAAAGGATAGACTTGCAGGATATATTTTATCAATGTATATTATTCATGTCCTGTTATATGGTTCCTCTGCATAAAGGTATTTGTATATAGGTACTGGTGGTCTCAAGCTAGAATAGAGTACTTTGTAGTAATTCTACCTCTTATCCTCGCTTTGTGTAATATTGATTATGTCAGTAGACTTTGCTATTCATGCATTGAAATTCTTATGTTTTTAACTTATACCATGGTTGATGCATACTTTTTCAACTTCATGATGTATGTAATTGTATTGTTTTTGTATATTTTTTTGAGTCTTGCTTAGACAAACAGAGGAAAAAAAACAAAAACGAAATTGGTCACGTGACCAGCAAGCATTTAAACACACCTGAGAATGCTTAGGTCAGACCTGATGAGGTGAAACTGATGACGCTAAACACGAAACGCGTTGTTCCCTTCATTAAATTTCGATAGTAAAGTCTATGTCAGTGTACGGAGGATTTTTTTGCATATCTTATAACATAGTGTAGTGTTTTTAAGTTATAAACTGTACATTTTCTTCTTCTATTCAACGTTTTAAACATACCTAAGTAATGTTTTGGATAGAATGTACTGCAGAAATATTATGAAGTGCAGCCTAGTTTCTCAAATACAGGGATTTTCTTCTCACAGCTACACAGAATTCACCATTTACATGGCAAACATCATGTATTGTGTTGCATACAATATTACTGTAATTCGTGCCCATCAAAACACAATTCAAAATGCATAAATGTATGAAGTTTCATACTTTTATGAAAAAGTGAACATTTCTGCTTCAGTGATTATTGTGTGTGGTGGGCTAAAGTTCACTATTTTTACATTAACTATTACAATGTTAGCTGATAAGACAGAGAGGACAAGAAATACGTTGCACTTACATGTTGTTGGGTGGTGTGCTTCGCAATGTCAGTCAAAGCACTGTTGATTTTCCTAATAAAACAATGGACAGTAACTAGTAACGGATAACTGCAATGTTAACGACACTTATGAGCTGCATTGCATGTGAGTGCGCATACCTTTTTTTCCATCTTGTCAAAGTGCATGTAGGAACGTTTCTCCACAACCAATCTCTTTCCATTGCGTCAGGTTAACGAGTTTTCTTTTCGGCATTGCTGTCTCGTAAAGTTACTGCTCAATAATCCATCCATGCTGTGATGCCACTGCTACAAAGAGCTTGTAAAAGATTTGACTGAGCCCAGACGGAGCCGAGGAAGTTAAAAGTTTGATTTTAGCCCTGACAGCAATGATTGGTTAAGATTAGGGTAAAATATCAGGATACACCAATAAAAGGCAAAGTAGGACGGGTCACGTAACTAGCAGCTATCAACACTAATCAACACCCCTTGCACCGTCAAGCTATCTTGTTTAATTATGAACGGAGAAGAGAAGAGCCTCAAGTCGGATGGTTATGGATACCACGCAGACGAATGAACCTAGCAGTAAGTACATTTTTCCTACCAGTTATGTATTTCAAGGTTTTAGCTTAAATTTGACATATATTGGATTTTCTGTTTTTGCAATATTTGCTAAAAGTGATGGTTAGCTGAATGCTAAAGGGTAACGTTACACATCAAAACGAGTTAGAAATGTGGAAATTCTCAGTTTAGTTTAACGTCATATTATGCCTAAACCTGCAGATACCCGGTAAAGTAGAATAGATTTTTGTCAGAAAAAACAATGGTTAGCATATCACTTACTGCAGAAGCAAGGTGGACAAGTGTTGCAAATTAGCGTCAAGCTAACGTTACAAACACTTAACACAATGTTTCGTGTTTTTGTGTAACTTAACGTTATGTTATGATGCAATTTTAACGTTAGTGTGATGTCCATATCAAATAAACTTTACCGTTACCATATAATTATATAAAAATAAAATAGAATAGGAAAAAACAATTTACAGTAAGAAGTGAAGAAGTGTGTAGTATACAAAATGTGCAGAATACAGAGCTGTACAATAGACCTTTTTCACAGCAGCCATTTTGACATGAAATAATAGGATAAACACAGGTGTTACCAATGATACTAATTAAGGTTACCAATGATACTAATTAAGGTTCTGTTCCATTGAGGCCATGGCTGCCGTGAAAAGGGTATATTGTGCGGGGTTGTGAATATATAGCCTTATATGTCTATTGGTCATATATTGCTTAGCTAAGCAATAATTCGATTTTTTTGATCACCGCAGAAGACATGGAGAGGAAGTTTGCAGTGGTGCAGTGGAGTGAAGGGAAGGATTCTGGGAAGCTCAGCGAAGTAAAAACGGATAACATACGATGATGTATGATGATTCCAAGATGGACCAACATGGGAATCCCATTTCCACATACTCAGCCATTATCGAATGGCTCCATGGGAAGAAACAGCGAGGAGGGTGGCCTCACTACAGGGGCACTGTAATTTTTGTCAGTGGTAAGTTAATGTTGATAAGGTTCAAAGTGAAGATTGTCCTCGTTTAAAGCGGACCAAACAGCTCTGGTGTGAAAGCGACCTTAGTTTGCAGTGTTATTGGTGAGATATACTCGTGTAAATAAAATTACACATGTAAATGGAACTCATACTATTTTACAACAGTTTTGTCACCATTTTGTCTGCTCTACAAAATGCTAGAAAGTTGTAAGCTGGCAGAAACAGCAGAGGCCGCACCAATTAAGACAGAGGGGTGGAGCTCCTGAGTCGAGTGGAGATGCAGGCAGCTCGGCAGACAGAGGGGACAAGTTAGTCTCTCACACACACATACACATAATGAAGGTGGAAAGAGCGGCGGCCGTAACAATAAACACATAATGAAGGTGGAAAGAGCGGCGGCCGTAACAATAATAAACAGCACGATTACAATAGGGTCTATTGCCCCCCCAAAGTTCTCCGCAGTCCAGGCCCGGTTCATCATTTGCTGATTCACTGCTGTCTCTCCCCAAATCTACACCGTCAAGCTTCACATCAGAGTCTGCTTTTCCAGCAAAAAGGGACTCCCCGTCGTCGAAGGTAATTGATTTTTAAAGAATGAATACAGTGCATAAATTGGATCTACTGTCTGTCAGAATTTTTTTTTTTTTTTAGAATTTTTTATTTCTACTGTACAATTCATACATTTGTCAATTCATAAATAATCAGAACAACTTCTTATATGTACGGTTATGGCAGATCTAATTTGTCATATCAGTCACATCATTTAACATAATTAATAATTACAAATTATTTTTTATTACTTTTTCTGTTCTGGTATTCTACCTGTCCCCTCCCACAGATACTAATTCTCTCTCTCTTTACCAAAATACCCTTCACTAAAGCATTTTATTTTTGGAAAAATGCTTCATATTATGCTGCTCATAGTTTTATTAGGGCCCGAGCAACGACTGCAAGTCGTCCGCAGAGGACCCTATTGAAATCGCACTGTTTATAGGGCCCGAGCAACGACGAAGTTGTCCGTGAGGACCCTATTGTAAATGCGCTGTTTATTATTATTATTAGGGCCCGAAGGACGACGAAGTCGTCCGTGAGGACCCTATTGTAATCGCGCTGTTTATTATTATTATTATTATTATTATTAGGGCCCGAGCGACGAGGACCCTATTGTAATCGTGCTGTTTATTATTAGGGCCCGAGCGACGAGGACCCTATTGTAATCGTGCTGTTTATTATTAGGGCCCGAGCGACGACGAAGTCGTCCGTGAGGACCCTATTGTAATCGTGCTGTTTATTATTGTTACGGCCGCCGCTCTTTCCACCTTCATTATGTGTATGTGTGTGTGAGAGACTAACTTTTCCCCTCTGTCTGCCGAGCTGCCTGCACCTCCACTGGACTCAGGAGCTCCACCCCTCTGTCTTAATTGGTGCGGCCTCTGCTGTTTCTGACCGCCCAGCCCACAGCTCACCTGGGGTCCCTGATTGGTGTGGACAAGTGCAGTGGGCCAATCCCAGCCACTCAATCAAGGCCCATCATCTATAAGTGCCCTGCCAGCCTGTCAGTCTGGGCGGCTGACTGTTGGTGGCAGCTCGCCTCTTTGACTGAGAACTGTGTGTTGTGACAGAAAGCCAACTAGTAGCATTCGTAGCTTGTTATAAACTTTTGTAAATCTTGTGAAACCTTTGAAGTGTGGCCAGGTTGTTAGATATTGTTGCCATTTTGACTGATTCCAGACTTTTCTCATCCACACTTAGATGATTATTTGTATAGAGACACTAGGTGCAGGGGTGCTGTTTTGTTGTTGTTTGTTTTTAAAAGCCAAATTAGATAGTAAGAATTTGTTTTCCTTTTATTTTTGATTAGTTAGATCATAGGTCAAGCTCTGAGTGAGTCCTCTTTTTGTTATATTTGGCTTTTGAGTTAACAGCACCCACCGGCCCTCTTCCTTGGTTTGTTCTCTTTGTTAACCAGTTTTCCTTCATCTGAGTTACATTAAAACTGCTTTAACTTTTAACATCTGGGTTTTTGTGTTGCTTCCCTTTCCCCTACGAGCTGGGTTGTAACAATTATTATTAGGGTCCGAGCAACGACAAAGTCGTCCGTAGGACCCTATTGTAATCGCGCTGTTTATTATTAGGGTCCGAGCGACAACAAAGTCGTCCGTAGGACCCTACTGTAATCGCGCCGTTTATTATTATTAGGGCCCGAGCAATGACGAAGTCGTCCGTGAGGACCCTACTGTAATCGCGCTGTTTATTATTATTTATTATTAGGGCCCGAGCGACGACGAAGTCGTGCGTGAGGACCCTATTGTAATCGCGCTGTTTATTATTATTAGGACCCTATTATTCTTCCTCCAAATGAATTGCCTTTTTGGGAGGCTTAACATACCCGAAAACTCATGAAACTTTGCAGATATATCAGGACTGGTGAAAAATTTGATATTTTAAGGGTCTCGTGCGCGGGTTCCAAAAAATGGCTCAGTAGTGCCCCTACAAAAGTTTGAGGAAACAGCCCCTGAAGCTAGTTTAACCTACATGTATGAAACTTGGCAGGCTTATGTAACCCTCCAGGACCTACAAAAAAGCCTCTTGGAGGCATGCTCTAAACCCAACAGGAAGTCGGCCATTTTGAATTTACTGTGCAATTTTGGTGCATTTTTGGCCATTTCCGATCGACTTCAAACCTTGGTCTGTCCCACCCCAAGACCTGGAAGTTGAAAAGTTATCAAAAGCTTGAGTTTTCGTCAATGCGTGTGACCGTGGGATGGCATCAAAGTTAGGGGTCTCGCCACTAAACAGGAAGTAGTTTATAACTCCAGCATACATGGTCCAATCTTGCCCAACCTTCACAGGATTGATGACAGTCCCGCCCTGAACACATCTACATGTCAATAATTAGAGATAAATATAGCGCCCCCTACTGGCAACAGGAAATGTCATGTTTTAGACTTTAATGTACATCTCCTACAGAATTGACCACATCCACCTCAAACTTGGTCAAAAAGGCCACAAGATGTTGATGACGCTTTATTGTGGAAACTGTGAGTTTTCGTCGAAGGGTGTGGCCATGGCCTGGCGGCGAACTTTGATGTTTCGCCGTGATGATAAACGTTGCTGTAACTTGGCTCCATGTGGGAATATCTTGCCAAAACTTCACACATATGATGGCAGTCCAGCCCTGAACACATCAACAGAGGAATTTTGAATCACCACCATAGCGCCACCTACTGGCAACAGAAAGCTACTTTATACATTCTTTGATGTCTCTCTTCTAGCAGGTTAATCAGACCCACCTCAAACTTTCTGATCCAAGTCCTTAGACCTTGATGAAACTTAAAAATGAAGTTTTTGAGTTTTCATCAAACGCTTTCACCGTGGCGCCGCCTTGTTCGCCATTAAGCACAATGTTGTTTTGAAGGCACAAGGGATGTTTGAAAACTCACCAAACGTGGCATACACATCACAGGTCGCAAGTCCTGTTGTCTGATGTGATTTTTTTGCTTTGATGCACCAAGATGACTCAACAGCGCCCCCTAGAATATTTCAATTAAGCATCCCCCAAAGCTGGTTTGACCTACATGTATGAAACTTGGCAGGCTTATGCAAGGCTCAGAGACGTACAAAAAAAAAACTCTTGGAGGCATGCTCCAAACCCAACAGGAAGTCCGCCATTTTGAATTTACTTGTGCCACTTTTGTGTATTTTTGCCCATTTCTAGGGCTTGTAAATTAAAGAACTTGTCCTACAGATTTAATCAGATTTGCTCCAAACTTGGTTTATGTGAGCCTGACTATGTTGCGACCAAAAGTTATTACAGGATCTGCCCAATGTTGAATGGCGTGCCCGCTGTGGAGCGTTGAATTTTGAGGTCTCGCCATGAAAAACGAAAGTGCTATAGCTTTGGCATAAATGGTCCGATATCCATCAAACTTCACGATTCCTATTAGTCCTGCCCTGAACACATTTTCATAACCATATTTCCTGACACTCAAAGTGCCACCTAGTGGTGACAGGAAACAGGTCTCATCAAACACTTATCTTTCAATTTATCTGAAAGTTACATGCTGTGGTGTATATTTGATGTATTTAAACATGATGTATAATTAGTGCGCTCTCTAACTCCCTCTAGTGGAAAGAGGAAGTAATACAAAATGTGAAATATGTCATTCCAGCACTGTATCAAGGATATGCCAAGTCACTCCTGCATGCGATGTCTAACTTTGACAGAAATGAGCTGACGCGCTAAAAGGCGTCCTGCCCCCCCCCCCCCCCCCCCGAGTTGCGTGAAGGTGCGAGGACCCGTTCATCGCTGCTTTCAGCTTTAATTTATTATTATTAGGGCCCGAGCGACGACGAAGTCGTCCGAGGACCCTATTGAAATCGCGCTGTTTATTATTGTTATTATTATTATTATTATTCTTGCGACAAGTCGTGCCCCAATTTCGCCCCTTTTCCAAATTTCAAAATGCTTCTAACTTTAATGCTTCTAACTTTCCACATTCGTCCGGCCGCATCCAAAATTCGATATTTTTGGGCGGTTGCACATGGTCGACGCGAAATGCCGAAATAGATAAAAACCCCACGCCCACATACTTGATCTCAGCAGCTTCAAACTTGCTGGACATGATGATGGCTCCGCCCCGAAATGTTAATATCCCACCTTACTCATAGCGCCATCCAGTGGTAAAAGGAAGTGACCAGTTTTTACTTTAACATGTACTGATGCCACAACCTTGACCGCATCAACTTCATTCCACTTCTAATGCATGCAGAACAAGTTGGTGAAGCTACCTTATGAATGCTGTGAAGCTACGTCTAATGGTGTCCATGTGGCAGTGTGGCGACTATCGATCCCTCGGCACTAAATACGTTTGGCATTCTGATGGCTTCAGCGACCTCATCTCCTCATGAAAATTGATACACAGGTCAAGAATGGCGAGCACTTGCATCTGATAGGGGCGTCGCCCATGGGGGGGACAAAATGCCTCTATAGCGCCCCCTTCAAATTTTCAAAAAACCCTCCCCATAGGGTTTTTTTTACACGCTCCCCCATGCAACACGGTTGCATGGGGGAGCGAGGGCCCGATCACAGCTGCTTGCAGCTTTAATTATTATTATTATTCTTACGAACATTTAATCCCCAATTTCGTCCCTTTCCCAAATTCAAAAACTCACCAAATCTGGCACACGTGTTCGGTCTGGCGAAAAATTTGATATTTCGGCAGTGTTCTATGTAGATGGGGCCAAATGGCGACATAGCGCCCCCTAGTAAATTTCATGCCTCGAGCCCCGCCTGTGATTTTCACCTACACGCATGAAAATAGGTGGGCTCATAGAACTTGCCAAGACGCACAAAAAATCCTCTTGGACCCATGCCGTAAACCCAACAGGAAGTCGGCCATTTTGATTTGAATTTTTGAAATGTTTGAACGAACTCCTCCTAGGGATTTCGTCCGATCGACTTCACATTTGGTACAGATCATCCTGAGACCATGCTGATCAAAAGTTATTAAAAGCTTATCTTTATGTCAAGGGGCGTGGCCACTAGGGCATGACAAAATTTGGTGACACTTCGTTTTCTCGCCATCGAATTTCGAATGGATCTCACGCCCACATACTTGATCTCAGCAGCTTCAAACTTGCTGGACATGATGATGGCTCTGCCCTGAACGGCCAGATATATTAACTTCCCACCTTACTCATAGTGCCCCCCGGTGGTAACAGGAAGTGACCAGTTTTTACTTTAACATGTACTGATGATACAAACTTGACCGCATCAACTTCATTCTACTTCTAATGCATGCAGAACAAGTTGGTGAAGCTACCTTATGAACGCTGTGAAGCTATGTCTAATGGTGTCCATGTGGCGGCGTGGATCCCTTGCCACGAAATACGTTTGGCTTCTTGATGGCTTCAACGACCTCATATCCTCATGAAGATTGATACACAGGTCAAGAATGGCGAGCTCTCACATCTGATAGGGGCGTCACCCATGGGGGAGACAAAATGCCTCGATAGCGCCCCCTTGAAATTTTCAAAAACATCTCCCCATAGGGGTTTTTTTGGAGTAGGAAGATACAAATTGGAACATAATATGTGTGAGTTGCCCAGATGCACAAAAAAGTCTCTGCCACCAATGGTCTACTCCAAACAGGAAGTCGCCCATTTTGATTTAAAGTTTTCATTTTGATGTCGATTTCTTGATTTCCACAACTTGTATTTTAACAAACTCCTCCCACAGTTTTTGTCCAATCAACTTCAGATTTGGTACAGATCATTCTGAGACCATGCTGATCAAAAGTTATTAAAACCTTTTCTCTATGTCAAGGGGTGTGGCCGCTATGGCGCCGCCATATTTGATGCATCACCATGCATATTCGAGCAACTCTCTCTCCCACATACTTCATCCTAACTTCTTCAAAGTTTCTGTCCATGACAAGAGCCCTGCCCTGCACACCTCCTATTCTCATACTCACTCTAACTCACAGCGCTCCCCTTGTGGAAACAGGAAATGCCATATTTTTATATCGATAAACACCAACCCCATACTCAGCTACATTTTGTGGCCACATATTTATCAAGTTGATGAATCTCCACAGTGACAAACGTGTGCTGTCATGTAACAGGCTAACCATGGTGACTTGGGATCCTTCGTCATGGAATATCAAGTCCTTACAACTCCATCATGCATTGCTCTTATTGGCCACAATTTGATATGTGTGATCATGGTCTGCCCCTGAACACATCTGCATGGCAATATATTGGTCTTACCGCTTCAGTTATGCATGCTGCTGGCTCCCCGCGGTGGTGCGGGAGAGCGAGGGCCCGATCACAGCTGCTTGCAGCTTTAATTAGGGCCCGAGCAACGACGAAGTCGTCCGTGAGGACCCTATTGTAATCGTCCTGTTTATTATTATTTATTAATTAGGGCCCGAGCAACGACGAAGTCGTCCGTGAGGACCCTGTTGTAATTGTGCTGTTTATTTATTATTATTATTATTATCATCATTCTTAAGAACATATAATCCCCAATTTCGCCCCTTTCCCAAATTCATAAACTCACCAAATTTGGCACACGCGTTTGGTCGGGTGAAAAATTCAATATTTCGGCACATACAATCAGAAGTGTTGGCATGTAGTGTGGAGCAGCTCACTGTGGGAACATGTGATCCATTCAGATTAACTTGAGATACTATCATCGATGGTGTTTTACACCAAATGCTACACACTTTAATTTCGCTTAACACAACGATATTCTTTGCAGTTCATTTAAACTCATTCATAAACATTTGGCATGACTGAACTCTAATTTTAAAGCGATTTGGATGCACAGGTGTGCACAGGTGTAGGAAACGCAAATCATCAGAGGCACGGACTAATGTCAGTATTGTATAGACTTATATCATGTGACTATAAATATCAACCCGCTCACATTTTGGATGCATTCAGGTTTTATTATTGTGAAGCGTTTACTGAATGTCACAGGGAATCGTGCTCTCCTGGCTCTCGTCTTGGCTTGATATCTCCGTGGCTCAACATGTCTTTGGAGGATATCAGTCGAAACGGCGATTCATTAATGTGAGTGATGTCCAGAACAGTATACTGTATCATAATGTTGCAAACGACAGCTTTAGATGAATGAAATACAGACGCGAACTGATCGCAATGTTTATTTCCTGGTTAGTATTCAACGGGTTCTCAAAGGCCACGCCCACACCACATCTGTCTCTGACACCAGTGTCTCTATCGCCTCCATCAGCAGATTCATCACAAATTCACAAACATACACAACATATTACTGGCGATTTTAAAGTCGCAGCCCACATCTACCACAGCGAATATGCTTCTGTAAGTGAGCACTACGTACCAGCGACATTAAAAAAAGAAAGTAAATATGATATACACAAGTTTACGTCGAGCTGGACTCGATTTCACGTCAACAAAAAGACAATATAACACAAACCGCATGTCTACCTGTGTGAGCCACTGAGACTCACAGAGAGCAAGGCTTTCCTCAAGTATTAGTAAATTACGTCAGTATCCAGGTAACATTTTGATTTGGGTTGACCTGAGACAATTGGTTACCCTCGGCTTGCCTTGAAAATACCCAAACATATTTATCAATGTTTCTTGTTCTTTTTCCACGAGTCTACAAACATATTCAGTGCCACATTACAGTCTGCACAACACTGCACACTATGACAAAGCCTGTCATGTTTAAAAAGTGACGATCTAATTCGGAAAATGCTCTCAAAATACGTTATATATATATTGTATTTTGATATTATTATATAGCTTATTATTATTATTATTATCATTAGATATTGTTTAGTAAAATACAATTAACAGACCATGAGCGAGTATAAAAGGAGAATGGACCAGGTGATATTAATTTTGCTTTGTAGCAAGAAAGTGGCTTGTGTGCACTTGAGCAATCGAGTAAGCAACTACAAACCTAATTAATAAAGGACAAAGCGACTGATCCTCGTAAAGTTAAAGAAATCCTTGACTTGAAACTGAACAACATCTACCCGCCGAACTTCACCAAAACTCAGCGTTACGTTCTGAAGAGAAGGGCAGAGAGTTTCCAGCTTCTGGGTAAGTCAAATGACACAACGCGGTGAAGTTAGTTTCAGGCTGGATATTCATTCGGATATTCATTGGGGGCTCCTGAAACTAACTTCACCATGGTGAATAACACAACAGTACCGAATCCACTGGGTTCTTTAATTTTAAATGCAGAGGTGGTAAGTGATGAATTACATTTACTCACTTTTTTGTGTATGTGTACTGTAATGTTAGTGTTACTTAAGTGTGTTTTGTTTTGACTGAATTACGTAGTTCGCCACATTTTAAATGACATCCCTTACGGAGTAAAAAAATGTTGGCCAAAATAATATTTTTTTAAAAAGCAAACGAAATCGTAGAAGCGTTAACTACCATGACACAATAATAATAGTATTACTCAATGACGACCTGGCAGCTAGCTCTCATGAAGACATATAAATTCTAACAGAAAAAACTCACATAGTTTAGGACGCACACTAAAAGAAATGTCCATTAGACGTTGTGCCATCATCTGTCTCACCCTGCAGGTAAAGGCATGCAGTGAGCATGATGCTTTCAAGTGCACAGGACAGCGTCGGACATGAGAAATTTGAGGGAATGGTGCACAGAGGCACAGCCGATTTTTACAGGGATGCGTCATTTGGATAAATTTGATCACTTGTGACCTTGACCCGTTTTGATTGATAGATTTGCAGTATGACTTTTGGTAAAGAAAAGGATGGTTTAGAGAATCCACAGTTTTATGGGATGGTCTGCATGAAAATGAAACATTATACCTCCCTAAATGTTTCTAATGTTGTGAATTGACATATTTTATTTTGTCATTGCACTTTAATTAGTAATTAAAAACAACTAGATTGATATTTATAGGCTACCACCCATCCTTTTCGCACTACACAAGAGAGTACTTTTATTTGAGTAAAATATTTCAGTGGTCTTTCCATCTCTGTTTAAATGACATTTCAAACATGGCAATGCATTCTCCAGATGGGGAACTGCATTACCAGTGCCATAGAAAGCGTGATGAGAAGCAGCATCACCTTGCTAAAGTAGTGCGTAGTCCACATGAAGCAAACAACATCTTCTGGAGTTCCATGCCAGTGCAATTGGAGCCCACTGTGGAGAGGAGAAGGCAATGCATGCAATCCTTCAGCGATATTACTGGCCTGGTATGAAAGCAGACATCACAAAATGGGTGAGTGCACAATTGCTCTATTACTGTGGATCTCAAGCAAATATAAACAACTTTTACACGTCATATCTGAGTGTTCTGAATTCATTTACTGTATTAGATTGCCCAGTGTGATGACTGTCAAAAAAAGAGGGCGTCTTTAAAGGAGAAGACTCAATATCAACCCATTGAGGTGAATGATCTTCATAAATTAAACATGTTGTTTAACATGCAACAACAATGTTAATGTAGAACAACAGCTGATGATGTGCTTTGGTTTGCATTTAAGGTATCAGAGCCATTTGAACTTGTGGGCATGGACCTTGTTGGCAAATTGAAGTGCTCCAACAATGGATACACATATATTTGTGTTATGGTGGACCACTTCACAAAATGGCTTGAAGTATATCCACTAAAAAGTAAGAGGGCTGATGAAGTAGCTGAATGCATACTTGATTTCTTCTACAAATACGGTGCACCCAATCGAATTCTGACTGATCGCGGAAAAGAATTTGTCAACAAAGTAAGTCAAAAGTGTGATATTACTGTATTTTTGTTCACAGCACCACTGGGAGAATCAATATGGTATGACATATAAATGTATGTTCTTAATTTTCATATGCAATACATATTCTAAATCAACCTGGATTTGTGTGCCAAGCTTGGAATCACAAGAAGCCTCTGTGCACCATACCACCCGCAAACAAATGGTTTGGTGGAAAGACTAAATGGCACCATTCAAGGGTGAAAATACAACTGTCTACATTTTGTCTTCATATAATCTCCGATCATGCCTACATAGAAAATGACCATATGGTTTTTTTGTTTTTTTTTTCAATTTCAGGGCTTTGAAAAAGATGGTGCAGGACAATCCAAATGACTGGGACAGTTGTATGAAGCCAACTGTATTTGGATTGCGTACAAAAAAAACAAATAACAACAAAATATTCACCTTACTACCTCATGTATGGAGGGGAGGGCCGCTATCCATCTCAAATTCCAAACAAGTGGCCGGTATAATGGCATTTTCCTACAGTAGGCGCTGCTTTGGCAACCATATGCATTCATATACGAGTCATTGTGTTTATTTATCTATGCTAATGTTTCAGATAAGTGATGACAACCTCCATGCCCTGATTGAAAATGAGGAACCTTGCAAACGCGCGAAGGACCTCAAAGATGTCTACACCAAAGTGGAGGCCAATATCACAGAGGGACAACAAAAAGTGATGAAGAGGAAGTTATTAAAGGGGGAGGATGACAGCTTTGTGGTGGGTGACAAAGTACTTCGTAAAAACATTAGGCAAGAACAAAGAAAGGGAGGGAAATTAGAGGCTGATTTATTGGGTCCATTTACCATAACCAACCTTGAAGGAAAAAGTGTTGATTTCACAACCCAAAAAGGAAACATCATTGAAAAGATCAATATCGACCATCTGAAGAGATATGTGGAACCACAGCCAAGAATCCCTTCAAAATGGATTGCCACCACCACTTCCACTTCTGAAGCACTGCAGCCCAGCCCCTCTAGCTCTACCACTATAACACTGAATCCACAAGAGTCAGTGACAGGCCTTTTGTCCTCAAGTCTTGAGTCGACAAACACAACTCTCCTCGATCCCTAACTTTTGGTCACCCCAGAGGAATGTAAGTCTAGATGTTAATACAATTTCATGTCAGAGACAACACATTGAAAAAGATCTGCATATATGCTGGAACCTGTCATATTTCGCAGTGAAATATGTGATCTTTTGGAAAATGTTTCATTCAATTATAGATGAGGCCTATGTTAACAACTCTGTCTTGTAATTTTCAGTAATAGATGACATCTGGTCAGGAAAACGGTAAGGTGTTTTGTGGAGCAAAGTCGGACCACACAAATTATTTGCCACAGACCTGAAAAATCTAGCCCCTGAAAGGGAAATCGAGAGTGAGGTAAAGGCATGCATAGTCTTCTTTTACATGCTAAATGTTCTTTTATGGCCAAACTGTAACTCCATACAATTGTCACTTAAGGTTGTGAATGCATTCATCCATGCGGTCATTGTGAAGATGTAAGAGGAAACTGGAAAGAAGTTTTATCTTGTTGACTCGTTCCAAATGACCGCAATGTGACAAGGATCATTTAAGGGATTAAACAAGGTATTCATTTTTAAAAATCTGTTTATACATGACTACAAAACATACAAGTATGTATTCATTATTTGTATGTTTTCAGCTCGACCCAATGGCCTACGATGTCCTCATTGGACCAGTGTGTGACAAACGGCACTGGACACTTGTGGTGAGAATTAGCATAGAAAAGATTAATTAGAATAATAATAAATGGATTATACTTTATAGAGCAGATTACATAACTGTATGTAGGAGTGTCCAGACTATTGTGTGGTACACTAACACTTAATTTGATAATTCATCCTCTTTTGCATGATTTAATATGTATTGTTAAGGTTATTTATCCAAAGGAGAAGCGGGCTGTTTACATAAACCCCTTAAGTGAAACACCTGAGCAAATAAAGAAATGCAAGGATATAACAAGGCAAGTTATAAATCAGTGGTAATGTCATAAAAGACTCTCGGGCACAAATGGCTAAAATATTTTGCTATTCTACAGAGCCTTCATGAGACACAAACATATCCACATTTCAAGATGGACTTGTGACACACTAAATCATCTGTGTCAGCAAGATTCCACATCCTGTGGGGCCTTTATTTGCAAGTTATGAGTGCAACTAACCCTTTGATGAAGATAAATGTTACTAATTGTACTATGTGTTGTGTAGTTTGCAGAGCTTCTAATAACCAGTGGGGTGCTGCATTTCAGCCCTGGGACTTCCATCACTCAGGTTAGGAGGGAAATAGTTTGTAGGCTGCTCGCTGCTTCAGGTTTGTCTTTGGTTTTATTTTGTTGTTGTGTCATATGAATTAAGGTGTTGCTGAGAAATTAACAGCACGTGTAATGTTTAGAAAACCTGTCAGATCTATGCAGGGCTTGTGGAAATGCATGCCAAAGTCCCAGGAGAAATGAAGAGCAGCATGTTGACTGGGTAAGAATAAAGTTACAGTTCTATGTGGTTATAAATGTAATGTTTTACTAATTTACTGCCATGCTCTTCCTCAGGTCCAGTGTACAGCATGCAATCTATGGTTCCACTGGATTTGTGCTGGGAGACCTCCAAAGGAGCAGGATTTTTATTGCCTAGCATGTACACTGTAATAGGAAACGGGACAGTTGACAATTTCTTCATAAAATTATATTCATAATTTATTCAGTTGAATTGAATATAGCAGAGCTGTTGCACATGTGTAATGCATACTAAGTTTGTTTCTTCACTAAGTTGTTGTGCTTTCTCGTCTCACAGGTTAATACAGACCGTGGTCGCAGGCCCTGCCAGTTATGGGCAGACTGAGCTTTCGTGGGTCGTGGTTGCAGGCCACCTGCTGGTGTGGCCCTGATTGATGATGATGGTCATATTTATATTTTTATATTTTATTTATTTCTCTAAACCGGTCAAGGCAGATGGCCGCCCACCTAGAGCCTGGTTCTGCCTGAGGTTTCTTCCTACAGGGGAGTTTTTCCTTACCACTGTCGCTAAGTGCTTGCTCATGGGAGAATATTGGCTTTTTGTAAAACAAATTTTTTTTTATTTCTAATGTCTGTCTTGCAATCAATGTGTAGCAACTAGTTAATTAGCATTGCAGGATGTGGGGATAGCCTATATATCTCAAACTAGTAATTTCAATTAAAGGTATACATTTACAAATTAAAGCTGAATGAGAAAATAAAATGTTGAAACATGACATTTAAAACATTTAGGGAGGTATGTGTCAGTTTAGTGCAGACAATCCCAGAAAATGATTTCAAACAATACAACTCATGTCCGACACTGCCCTGTGAACATGAACGCATCATGCTCACTTCGTACCTGTAGAGACAGAGATAACAGCATGACATCACCTCTCGGACCATGGCGACATTTCTTTTAGTGTGCGTCCATAAATGTGAGTTTGTTCTTACAGAGCTCATATGTCTCCATCAGAGCTAGCTGCCAGGTTGTCATAGAGTGTAATACAATGCTTATACAATTCCGTTTGCTTTTTTAAAATTTTGGCCGACTTCTTTTTTTTTTTTTTTTTTTTTTTTAACTCGGTCACGGAAGTAATTTAAAATGCAGCGAAGCATACTTAAATTAAAACATACTGATGTAACATTAAAATTAGATTTTTAAAAAGTGCAAGTACACAAAAAAACTACTCAATTACACTGACATGAGTAAATGTAAGTCCTTGCTTTTCACCTCCGTAATGATCCAGTGGCTATAAGTGCTTGGTTTTTATTTACATATTATTTAGCATATTTTGAGAGCATTTTCCGAGTTAGATCGTCACTTTTTAAACATGACAGGCTTTGTCATAGTGTGCAGTGTTGTGCAGACTGTAATGTGGCACTGAATATGTTTGTAGAACAAGAAACATTGATGAATATGTATGTGTGGCGAGGGTAGGACGAGATAATTGAGTACAACACTCTATATATATAATGTGTATATATATATACATATATATATATATATATATATATATGTCTGTATACACTTCAAGAATCTAAACAGTTGCACGACAACGCCATCCTGGGAATTTCACCCAGGGAATTATTATACTTTTAAACACTTAGGACACACAGTGAAGTAACCAGTCCCAGGGAAGCACAGCACACAAAACAGGAGGACACCACCACCAGTCACAGACACCGCCACCACCACACCGGCCTTCAGCAACTGAAAAAGGGGGGAAAAAAACAAATTATTGGGGTTGCAGCAAGAAAAAAAAAAGGAACAAAAATCAAAATCAAACAATATATAACTAATGGGCAGGTTTACAAATTTAGAAACCTAAAGGAAATATACAAAATAATAACCCTTTTAGCTTAGAACTTAACGGATAACTTCGGTATTTTTCAACCTGGGCCCTATTTCCCCATGTGTATGTGTGCATATGATTCATAGGTACAACTCGTTTTAAAATTGGTTCAGTATTGAGGGAGGCAGATGCAGCTGGCAGCCGTGAGATAGACATGGGGGCAAATGCGTCCCGTATAAGTTTGTGCATTAAAAGTGCTTTTTTTCACCACTGACCGGTTCAGATCGCCAGTGCTATCTCTGTGGATAGCATACTAAGCGTTTCCCTTACCCCTCACTTCCTCTGGACTGTGTGTGACGTCATCTCGCGAGAGCTTTGCTTGTTGCCGGAAGAAACAGAGGAGCCATGCTGAGCGCCGCTCAGAGTGGCGCTGGTTGTCCTGGAGTACAGTTGAGAGTTTTACTGCATCGATTGAAACAATGGTTCGTGTTTGTGCTTATCCGAATTGCAAGAACAGGATGTCGCGCAACACCCCGTACCAGGATGTCGCGCAACACCCCGTACAGCTTTCATAGGCTGCCTTTGTCGGACGGTGAGATGCTGAACTATTGGCTAGTTGTGCTACAAATAGATGCTAACACTCCTGTCCAGACACTGCGCCTTGCAGACCATCGGGTCTGCAGTGCTCACTTCTCCCAAGATGACTACTGCCACCCGAAGAAGAGAAGACATCGAATCCCGAAACACCTCTTCCTCAAGAAAACAGCTGTCCCACGACTAGAGAGCTCTACAGACACAGTGGAGGTAATGTTATATACCAGTAAACAATGTTCGAAATGCTTAGTATGCTATTTACAGAGATAGCATTGGCGATCTGAACCGGTCAGTGGCGGGAAAAAAAGCCCTTTTAATGCGATAACTTTAAAACGAGTTGTACCTATGAATCATACGCACACATACACATGGGGAAATAGGGCCCAGGTTGAAAAAGACCGAAGTTATCCTTTAAATATCAAAGAAACAAAACCCCTCAAATTAACTCAGTCAACAAAAGGAAATTGAATGAGGAGAAAAAACCAAAATCAAGATAAACAAGAGATGATAACTAATAATAAATCTAAATCAACAAAAGAAAATACCTAAATAAGCAAAAAAAATCTGAATAAATCTATACAATTAACTCAAAAGTAAGAGGAGTGTAACCCACGCTTCAAGTCACATAGGGAATAAGCCCTGTTTAAAAGTCATTCAGTCCACTGTGTGCAGTCCAGCAGCAGTCATACACAGCGATACATTGAGGAGACAGCAGCAAATTGTCTGTAGATGACGCAGCAAAGTGCAAAGCAGTAGCAAGGCGTCTTTAGAAGAAGCAGCAGTAGCAAAACGTATTTTTTGGAACATGCAATAGCGGGAGCAAACAGCAGCAGCGAGACGTCTCGTGGAGACAGCAGCAGAGAAGCGTCTTGTAGGGACAACAAGCCCGTTTCCGCTGCAGGAACTTCGGGATAATTTGACGGGGCTGGGGCCATTGGTGCATGTCTCCACCGCAGGAACCACTCCCGAAGGACAGAGTTCCGGAACTTTTACGGGGGCTAAACAAGTCCCTGCCTCGGAGTAGGTACTCAGAACGGCCCCGAAAGACTCCTGGCTGGGGCTTGGGATTTACTTGGTGCTGATTGGATATACTCAAGGAGAGATGTGATTTCAACAGAAAGCAACAAAATAGCCAGCTGACAGGGACAGCTAACAGCAGCAAAGCTAACATCAGGACGTCATCTGTTAAAAGCCTCCCGTTGTCGGATACGACATGAAACTACTCCAGTTAGCTCAATCATGTTGTAACTAAGACATTTCACGGGCCATTTAATGAGTTATTACAGACACCGCTAAGGGCTAACAGCTAACGGCGTCCTTACGTCGCCCGGTAAATGGTCGCGCAACGATTACGTCACATCCAGAGCCCGTAACTTTACAGGAACCTTCCTCGTACTCCGCTCTCAGTGGAGACACGGCGGTTGAGAGGGCTGAGCGAGAGGACGTTCCTGTAGTAGTTCCTGCCCCCCAAATAGTACCAGGAACTTCTTCAGTGGAAACGGGCCTAAAACAGCAGCGGCCCCAGTCAGCTGATTCCCACTCAGCTGATTATAGCGAGCCCGATTGCAGTTTTACCTAACCAAAAATAATATTAGTATTGCTAAACTGAACTGAAAATGATGCGGTTATATGCTACATTAAAATACACATATGCATACCTTTTGACAAAGGCGGACACGCACACACACACGCACATGAGGAAGGAGGACGCGAGAGGGCTCCAGACAGTCACCAGCGTTTTACCTATGACCACACTAGCATTAGCCACATCATAGCAAACACCATAACGTCAAGAGAGAGGACACTTACCACAGCCAAACAACACGGGAGCACATACGGGCGGCACGAAGTAGTCACTATAAAATACAACACAAATACTGTCAGTATGAAACAATGTAGCCAAACAGCCAGCAAGGAGAAGCAGTGGGCAGCCGTACCTGTCGGGGCAGACAGCGTCTGACGCGGAAGTGATGCGTCAGGTGATGCGCAAAAGAGAGAACCAGGGGGAGGGCTGTTGCTTTTATACCCGGCTCACTTCACTGAATGGCCATCAGCTGCGCTCATTACATGCATTGATGCATAGAAAAATAAACATTATATTCTGCTACATTCAGGTATTTTCAAGGCAAGCCGAGGGTTACCAGTTGTCTCAGGTCAGCCCAAATCAAAATGTTACCTGGATGCTGACGTAATTTACTAATACCTGAGGAAAGCCTTGCTCTCTGTGAGTCTCAGTGGCTCACACAGGTAGACATGCGGTTTGTGTTATAGGTAGGCTATTGTCTTTTTGTTGACGTGAAATCGAGTCCAGCTCAACGCAAATTCGTGTATAGCCTATCATATTTTCTTTACTTTCTTTTTTTAATGTCGCTGGTATGTAGTGCTCACTTACAGAAGCATATTCGCTGTGGTAGATGTGGGCTGCGACTTTAAAAATCGCCAGTAATATGTTGTGTATGTTTGTGAATTTGTGACGAATCTGCTGACGGAGGCGCAGCACATCTGCAGCTGTTCGGTAAGGAAACCAGTTAAACTGGAAACCAGTAGGGACATAACACCGGCACACCCGCGCCAAAATCCACGCTATCTCAAAAGATGCCTCTGTTGCTTCGTTTGAAACCAGTGCGGCTTTGTTTGCATATTAAGCACAGAGGGTTCATGCCATGAAGAATAAGAATTCATCTGTCCACTTCTCTTGAAATTTCCTGTGCTCATCTTGTGCCTCGTACCTTTCGTTTTTTTACTCAGCGTTTCCCTGCTCGTCCCCTCTCCCGACTCTCCGGCGTCTTCATGTTGATTTTCGTTTGCTGCTTCCTCCGACTCTTTATACTCAGTATTCCTTACAACACTGTGTGTCTGTCCGTCTCGTTTTTGTCCTTTTTTAAATTAGAAATCGATCCATTTTTTGCCCTGTGCATGTCACGCTGGCTGGCGGAGCTATCTTAACCTGCAAGCCGCCTGCACTGCGATCAAGTGAGCCGGTGTTGTCAAAATGCCGTAATTGGCAGGTTTTGCTTAACCCCCTTTTAATTATTAATCATTAATTGAGGTGAATAACCCCCTTTTAATTATTAATCATTAATTGAGGTGAAAGGAGAAATATAATGCGGATGTTTGCATGTTTGTAGTGTAGTGTTCATTGTAAATTCATGTAGCACATTTTAAAAACTGTATTGGCTGTGTTACCATATTGTTATATAAGCTAACATGCGAGCCACCAATTAAAGCTTGACAAGTCACATGTGGCTGGCAAGCCACGCATTGAGTATCTCTGCTCTAAATGGTCAGGCTCCGTCATATCTTAGAGAGCTCATAGTGCCATATTATCCCACCAGAACACTGTGCTCTGAGAATGCAGGGTTACTCGTGGTCCCTAAAGTCTCCAAAAGTAGATCAGGAGCCAAAGCCTTCAGCTATCAGGCTCCTTTCCTGTGAAATCATCTTCCTGTTGCGGTCCACGAGGCAGACACCATCTCTACATTTAAGACTAGACTTAAGACTTTCCTCTTTGATAAAGCTTATAGTTAGGGCCGGCTCAGGCTTGCCTTGTACCAGCCCCTAGTTAGGCTGACTTAGGCCCAGTCTGCTGGGGGACCTCCTATAATACACACTACGCTGCAATTAACTTTATTTTTAAAAAACAAACACCGGAGTCATCACCTGCCTGTCTGGCTGTAGCTAATTGTTTTTATGTGTAGGTGAAGACAGACCTGAGGAACAGACTGCAGGGGGACCATCTGGCTGCATGCATGCTACACAGCATCAATGGGCCACCTCTGACCGAGTTTCCATACGACAGAGCCTTAGAGCTCTTTTTCAAAAAATCAAGAAAAATAAAGTGCTCTCAGCCAGGCTGCAAACTGTGCCATTAGATTAGGCTACAGTTGTGTATATAGTTGTGCTACAGTTGTGTAGTGAACAAATAGTGTATTTATAAAAACATACAGTTTTAAGTTGTCATAATTTCACATGTCAAATTTCACGTCTCACAGGAGACAGGAGATTAGGCTACAGTTGTGTGTGTAGTTATGCTACACTTGTGTAGTGAATAAATATTGTATTTATAAAAACATTCAGTTTGAAGAAGTCATAATTTTACATTTCAAATTTCATTTTTGTAAATATACATTCATTCTGATTTTGACATCTGCAACAAGCTCCAAAAACAAAAGACAGAAAAGAAAGTTTTGGAATGCAAAAAAAAACAAAAAAACAAAAAAAAAACACCTGTTTGGATCATTCCACAAGTAAACAAGTAAAGTATATTTGTGTATAAAAGGGGAATCCTCAGTTAAAGAATATAAAGCACACTTGCAATGAATCTATGATTTCACCATCTACAATCCGTAATATCATCAAGAGATTCAGATAATCTCTGCACGTAAGGGGCAAGGCTGAAAACCAACACTAAATGTCTGTGACCTTTGACCCCTAAGACTGCACTGCATTAAATACTGACATGACTGTATAAAGGATATCACTATATGGGCTCAGGATCACTTTGGAAACCATTTTCAGCAAACACAGTTCATCGCTGCACCTACAAATGCAAGTTAGGATTCTAGCATGCAAAGTGAAAGCCATATATTAACATCCAGAAATGCCACCAACTTCTCTGAGCCAGAGCTTATCTGAGATGGACTGACAAAAGAGGAAAAGTGTGCTTTGGTTTTGGAAATCGTAGATGTTGTTTCCACCATGCTGAAGGGGAAAAGGATCATCCAGAGTGTTACCAGCTCAAAGTTTAAAGCCAGCATCTGTGATGGTATGGGGGAGTGTTGGTGCCCATGGCATCATGGGTAACTTCACATCTGTGAAGGCACCATGAATGCTGATAGGTACCTACAGGTTTTAGAGCAACATATGCTGCCATCCAGATGATGTCTTTTTCAGGGCTTTCCCTGCTTATTCCACCAGCTTGGCTTCATAGTTAAGGAGTGCTGGTACAATACATTTATTTGTTGAGTTAATAAGTTTAATCATAGAATGATAAACTAGTAATCCTAATTAAATCTGTTTGTTAGCTAGAAAGTAATAACAGTAGACAAAACAGGATCAGACACATTTTTCTGATTTCAGACTCAACCACTCCTCAAATTTGTAATGGCAGCAGTGGAGCACCAAAAAAGAAACAGGGGTGACAGGATGATCTTTCACAAATGCTTCTTGAAAGGGAGATCCTCAGGGGCTGAAGCCATAAAGTTACAGAGAGAGCAAGAAGAGTTGGAGCTGGAAAAATAGAAATTAGCTCGAGAAACACAGTTGCTCCCTCAGCCAAATACATCCCCCTTTCATATTTTTGAAGAGAAGGGGCAACCCAGTGTGGTCATTAAATTAATTATCCATCCATCCATCCATCAATTTTCATCCGCTTATCCGGGGCCAGGTCGCGGGGGCAGCAGGCCGAGCAAAGCACCCCAGACATCCGTCTCCCCAGCAACACTTTCCAGCTCCTCCTGGGGGACCCCAAGGCGTGCCCAGGCCAGACGAGATATGCAATCCCTCTGGTGTGTTCTGGGTCTGCCCCGGGGCCTCCTACCAGTGGAACGTACCCGGGACACCTCTAGCGGGAGGCGCCCAGGAGGCATCCTGATAAGATGCCTGAACCAACTGACCCCTTTCGATGCAAAGGAGCAGCGGCTCTCTCCGAGCTAAGACAGGAGGAGCTCGGACATCCGCCTCCGGATATCCGAGCTCCTCACCCTATCTCTAAGGCTGAGCCCAGCCACCCCACGGAGGAAACTCATTTCCACCGCTTGTATCCTCGATCTCATTCTTTTGGTCACTATCCAGAGTTCATGACCATAGGCGAGGGTTGGGACGTAAATGGACCAGTAAATTGAAAGCTTTGCTTTCCGGCTCAGCTCCCTCTTCACCACGATAGACCAGCGCAGCGCCCGCATCACTGCAGAAGCCGCGTCAACCCGCCGATCCATCTCACGCTCCATTCTACCCTCACTCGTGAACAAGACCTCAAGATACTTGAACTCCCTCACTTGAGGTAGTAACTCTCCCCCAACCCGGAGAGGGCAATCCACCGGTTTCTGACAGAGAACCATGGCCTCAGACTTGGAGGTGCTGACTCTCACCCCAACTGCGTCACACTCAGCTGCAAAATGCTCCAGTGCATGCTGTAGGGCACGGTGTGATGGAGCCAACACAACCACATCATCTGCAAAGAGCAGGGATGCAATTCTGAGGTCCCCAAATCCCAGATCCCCTTCCTCCCCCCGGCTGCACCTCAAGATCCTGTCCATGAAGATCACAAACAGGATTGGTGACAAGGGACAACCTTGGCGGAGGCCAACACCCACCTAGAATGTGGTCGACTTCGCACTGAGTATGCAGACACAGCTCTCACTTTGGTCATACAGGGACCAGATGGCTCGTAGCAGCGAGCCTGGAACCCCATACTCCCGCAGTACCGCCCACAAGACGCAGTCATGAGCCTTCTCCAGGTCCACAAAGCACATGTAGACTGGATAGGCAAACTCCCACGCCCCCTCCAGCAGCCTTGCAAGGGTAAAGAGCTGGTCCACTGTTCCACGGCCAGGACGGAATCCGCATTGCTCCTCCTGAATCTGAGGTTCGACAATCGGTTGGAGCCTCCTTTCCAGCACCAGAGAGTAAACTTTACCCGGGAGGCTGAGCAGTGTGATACCCCGATAGTTGGAGCACACCCTCCGGTCCCCTTTTTTGAAGATGGAGACCACCACCTCGGGCTGCCACTCTGCAGGCACCATACGCAACCTCCATGCAACACTGAACAGGCGTGTCAGCCATGACTGCCCAACAGTGCCCAGAGCCTTCAGCATCTCAGGGCGAATCTCATCCACACCCGGCACCTTGCCACTGGGGAGCTTTTTAACTACCTCAGCAACCTCCGCCAGGGATATGGGTGAGAGTTCCCCCGAGTCTTCAGGCTCTGCCTCGTTCTCAGTGGACGTGATGGCCGGGTTCAGGAGGTCCTCAAAGTGCTCCTTCCACTGCCCGACGATGTCCCCAGTTCGGGTCAGCAGTTCTCCCTCTCTGCTGAGCACAGCCTGAGACAAGCCCTTCTTTCCCTTCCTGAGTTGGTTAACGGTCTGCCAGAACTTCCTTGAGGCCAACTGAAAGTCCTTCTCCATTCATAGAAAGATCACAAATTATATTAACCGCTACAGCCAACAATCAGGAGTTGTGTTTCTAAAAAAAAAAAAAAAAAAAAA
>NC_065529.1:1499942-1503832 GCF_006386435.1 Epinephelus moara
ACTTTCAGTGAGTTGAACCCTCTGGAGACAGGATCCAGCCAGCCCTCCAAAAGGTCAATAATAGCCTATATATCTATATCTGAGAGTGCCAAAAGTAAGAAAAAATAAAGAATCCAGTCAACAACATTATGTGATTGTGTATTTGTGTAATTGCACAGTTTAAAACACTATTTATTTTACTTTTTATTCATAAATAAGTGCTCAAAATTTTTTTGCTTGCACGCTTTGCACGCTCGCATGGTTTGTACCTCACTAGTTTCATAACCCTGGTTACGGCCCTGTCCATAGCCTCCCCGAACTCCTCCCACACCCGGGTTTTTGCTTCAGTGACCGCCACAGCTGCAGCCCTTCTGGCCAACCGGTACCTGTCTGCTGCTTCAGGAGACCCCTGGGCCAGCCAGACCTGAAAGGCCTCCTTCTTCAGCCTGACGGCCTCCCACACCGCTGGTGTCCACCAGCGGGTTCTTCGGTTGCCGCCCCAACAGGCACCGACAACCTTCTGACCACGGCTCCTAGCAGCCGCCTCCACAATGGAGGCTTTGAACATGGCCCACTCAGACTCCATGTCCCCAGCCTCCCCCGGAATGCACAAGAAATTCTCCCGGAGGTGGGAGTTGAAGACCCCATGGACAGGGTCCTCTGCCAGACGTTCCCAGTTCACCCTCACTACACATTTGGGTTTACCAGGTCTGTCCGGCAGCCTCCCCCACCATCTGATCCAACTCACCACCAGGTAACTGAATTAGCATAACAATAATTGTAAAAATATTTATTTACAAACACTGCTGTCCATTCAAGTATTTGTTTCTTCATATGCCATTCATATTTTCTTCACAAGAAGTAGAGATTTAGTCAAAAGTTTCTTTGAACTGAAGCCATACATTGGAAATATTTCCCTGACAAGGAGCTTATGTATACCGATCAGTGAAAACATTAAAACCACTGACAGGTGAAGTGAATAACATTGATCATCTTCTTACAATGCAGTGTTCTGTTGGGAAAACTTGGGCAATACGCCATGCCACACCACAAAAACAGCTCAAGAATGGTCCAAGGAACGAGACAAAGAGCTCCAGGCATCGACTTGTGGCCTCTAAATTCTTTGGATCCCCATCTGATCAAACATCTGTAAGATGTGCTGGTACCCCACCTCACACCCCACAGACTCAAAAGATCTCAAAGTAATGCACTGATGCCAGGCACCAAAGGACACCCTCCAGAGGTCCTGTGTCCAAGGAGGACCCAACATGGATCGGGAGTACCTCTGGGTTAACAGCACATTCCTCAGATGTTAGATCAGATTGGGATCTGGGGTATTTGAAGGCCAAGTTAATGCCTTGAGCTATTTGTCCCATTCCTGGGGTCATTCCTAAGCAGTTTTTGTGGTGTGGCAGGGTGCATTGTCCTGCTGGGGGGCCACTGCCATCGACCAGTGCCGTTGCCATGAGGGAGTTTACTTGGTCAGTGACGGGGTTCAGGTGGGTGGAGCACGTCAAGTAGCATCCACATGAATGCTGGGATCCAAGGTTTCCCAGCAGGACATTGCACTGTAACAAGATGATCAATGTTATTCACTTCACTCACCAGTGGTTTTAATGTTTTCGCTGATCGGTGTAGATGTTTTCATACAGTGAGAGAGATCTGTCCGAACTTCTAAAATGTGTTAATGTGTGTATGGACTAGTCGTCTACAGACATGCTCATGCACTGCATGGGCCACAGGGTGCACATCTACATCCTGCACCGACTGATGGAGTTGCCTGCGCAGGGGGATCCTCTTGGTGACTAGATGTTGTGGAAGGAATTGCATGCTGCTATTATGATGAGGAATCTTTCAGTGTGCATCCGCAAGTATGATTAGTATACCATCAGCCCCAAATGTCTCATTAAAGGGATAGTGCACCCAAAAATGAAAATTCAGCCATTATCTACTCATTCATATGCAGAGGGAGGCTCTGGTGAAGTTTTAGAGTCCTCACAACACTTACGGAGATCCGGGGGGAGAGGGGGTAGCAGCACAACTGCACACCTAATAGTTGACGGCGACCCAGATTAAAACGTCCAAATGCACATAATTGAAACCACAAAATATCTCCATACTGCTCGTCTGTAGTGATCCAAGTGTCCTGAAGCCCCGACATAAAAAGTTGTTTGGAAAAACAGCATTTCAACTCTGTTTTTAGCCTCATTGTAGCCTGTAGCTCTAACTGCTTCTGTGTACACTGAGCTCATGTGTGCGCGCCTGCAAGCAAGACCAGCGAAAGCACATGAACACACATGAAGGCGGTGCCCATGTCTCACAGTCTCGCGCAAGTGCACACACGTCAGCGCAGTGTACAGAGAGGCAGTTAGAGCTACAGGCTACAACCCCAGTGTAGTTGTTAATCTGCAACATGTCTCCCCCTGTTCCTGCACCAGCCCCGCCGTCATAGATAGCTGTTAGCTGTTAGCTGCCGGAGTAGCGCGCTGCTAACTTACGTTAGCTGTTGTGAAGTTAGCAGTAACTTAACGGGCTGTGGAGGGAGGCAGCACCTGCCGTCTCCGTGCTTCATTTCAAGCCAGCAGAACGCTACAGTGAATGCAACGATTTTGTTCCTCTAAGCGAACCTTATTGCAAGCTTAAAACGGTTAATCCAACACTGTAAAATATGATTGCCATGGTAACTTCCTTGTAATTGAATTATGTACAAAAAATATGTCTTATTTTATCTTAAATTGGTATAAGGACAGGTTGTACTGAGTTCCATTATTATGTAAAAGCACTAGAAAAAATGAGTATAACACGAAGATAATTCATTTCATACTTAATACTTCAAGCATTCATACTTAAGTAATTCATTAATTTCATACTTGTGAGGCAAGTCTGTGCGGATAATTGGTATGTAAGCGAGTTAGGCTTAAAAACTCAAGCAGGTTAATAATGAACATTGCCGTGATTATAAAAGCAACCTGTCTTTTACAGCTGATGTGAAGAAAATGACCACACATTTTCTTTGCAACACAACGAAATCGTGAAAGAACAGCCTCCAGAAAAAAAGATGATGGAACGCTGGCCTGCACTGTTCACAGAAAGTCAGGTATGGCCCACTTCTGCTGCACCATACTGAACCACACAACAAGTAATCATTATTTTCATTTTAGATTACTCTGTTGTTTTATTAGATTATTTTAATGATTAATTGATTAATCATTTAGTCTGTAGAGTGTCCAAAGTTATGGCAAATGATCATGTGAAGTTAGCATAGCCTGAAGTACATTTAAAACATCACTAAATAGGCCGGTCTTTGAATTCATGACGTTGTGAGGTGGTTTTAATTATCTGATTTATAAGTTCCATCCACATTCGTGAACATTTTAAACCTAATATCTTCACCATGTTACACTATATGCACCTACCTACACCTGCCTACAAGAGGATTTGATCAAAACTCAATCTTTAAGGGCCACTGTGTAAAATGGGTTGAAAACAGTGACATCAGTGGTCAAATTCTAGATTGCAGGGCTCACTCACTCACCCCTCTCGTCGGGTAAATGACGGTGGCCTCGTAGGTACAAAAAGCCTTGTGCATGAGTTTTTCAGGAGTAGGTCTATCTAGCGACGAGGTGAATGTTTATTTAGAAAACTAAACCATGTTACGATATTGTAATTCAATTTCAATTCAATTTCAATTTTATTTATAAAGCCCAATATCACAAATCACAATTTGCCTCACAGGGAATGAATCCCTCATGAGCAGGAGACCAGAGGAGCGTTCGGGAAAAAGGCCAGTTTATTTGAGCACTCCAGAAACTCCGGTAACACTCCAGGGGGTAAAAGACTCCGTCCCAAACTCTGACTCTTCTGGCGTAACACACACACTTCATAACTTTACACACATACTCATTTACCAT
>NC_065529.1:1504353-1510383 GCF_006386435.1 Epinephelus moara
TATATATATATATAAAAGCATAATTATAAGGCTACGAAAACCAAACGAATTTTATTTTATAGCGATTATACACTTGTATAAACATATTAATGGGTAGAATATTCAGATTCAGATTCAGATTGACAATAAACCATGCCAAATATTACACACTGGCCCTTTAACTTTTGGAGAAAATAGTGTTACAATATGAGGCTTCCACATACTGTCATTCTCGACGTCTGCAGTTTTGTCGTTGCAGTTTGGTTGTAGACCTAACACATCATCAATTTCAGCAATCTGGTCATTACTTTTTGAGAAATGTAGGCTACTGTATAACAGTCAAATAGTGCTGCATGATTAATCTAACCGCAATCGCAATGTCAGGCTGTGCGATTACATAACCGCATAAAAGGCTGCGATTTGCGATTTAATGTAAATAAATGTTAACGCGTGTGCCTGTGAATGTGACTACTTCTCCTGTAGTGTGTGGAGTTTGTTGACATTACGCCCACAAGCTATCCTGGTGTGTGCAGCACGTATGGTCAAGTCACCACCTGGCGTGCAGCAGTGACCAACATAGACACTGAAGAAGGGCATGAGCCCGACCATGAACAGGCTGAGTTGGTGGCGAAAAAAACGTCTGTTACATGGCGATACTTTGAATTCAGGTACGGCGACGTTGAACAGAAAGACTGTGTAAACTTTAAAAGTTAAAGTCGCCACGTCCCACGGCAACACGACCGATCTATATCAGCACTTGAGACAGCACAGAGAAAAGTAGGAAGAATGCATACGAGAGAAAGCCGAGCCGTGTAACGTTAAAGACAAAGAGACAACTTACAGACGCCAGAGCCTCATAACCATGGACTCTATAACAAACTATATAATAACAAATTAAAAATTGAGCAACTTTGCTCGGGTTCGGCCCACTTGACATGCTGCTGTGTTGTGCTATGGCATGCTGGAATTTGTAATTTACATGACAACGCCTGAACGCAACACAGGCTCGCTCCGCTGTGTGTACAGTGCCGTGCTGCGCTGCTGTGCAAGCAGCGTGTTTGACTGTGCTGTCTGTTGATGGTCATTTACACACTGTCCATAACAATAACTATGTCAGGTCAGTGCCCCCTGATATAATGTAGGGGAAACACTGAATCAAGCAAGAAGACTCATGATACCCTTTTTTTTTTTGTTATACTGTAATCGCAATCGCAAATCGCGGTATTGTCCACTCAAATCGCAATCGCACATTTTTATCAAATCGTGCATCACTACAGTCAAATGGACTGTTAGCATTTAATGACTACCATGATGGAGTAAACAATTCTTTGGATGTGTTTTTTTTTCTTAAGGTGTTTGCCGAGTTCTACAGAGTTGCCAGTAAGAACCTCAAGAAAGACTTCTACGAAGATCTGGACCACCACACCACTCGTCTCATTGACATCTTCAGATCCAGAAAAGGAGTTGTAGGCCAGTCACTTGATTGCCTCCTCCAGCCAATCAATACGCAAGTAAGTGTTGTTTCAGATTCTTCATCATTACCACCTTATGTACTACCTTATGTATACTTTGTATAATAACTACTACTTCTACTACTACAAATAATTATTTAACTACATCAAGCACTTAGAATTCAATGTTGTAACTTTGCCTTTCTTATATCTTATCCTCTGCTTATTGTTTTTGTCATCTTTTCCATGAGGCCAATGACATCACCACAACAGGCACTGCTGTCCTGCAATGTCTGCCCCTTCATCTGGGAGATAATTCCAGCGAATTCTTCAACAGCTCTTCAGTAAGTACATTCATATTGATGATCATATGACCATCATACAGTGTACATTTTACGACATCTCAGACCTCAGGTTCAGTTCTCAGATTTCAGGAAAAACATTATTGTTCAGGTGTGGTTAAAAAAAACAAAACAAACTTTGTCAAGGCTTGAGAAGTTTGAGCCAAATCTGAGCTTCCCAGATGAAGTTGTATCACTATTTGTCCTCCAATAATTGATTTTGGGTGTGTTACTTTAACCACTGATATCATGCCCTTTGCAGTAAAATCATTTTTCACAACATCCCCTTTCTTAAAGGATACATGTTGTAAAGTTAAAAAATAATGGCTGTGTTTCATTATACTTTGGGTTGTAATGTCCCGTAATGTCTTGTAATGAGAATTTGCTGCTACACCGTTTGGCCCGATGCTGTTTGGTCTTAAGCCATTTTGTTTGAGGTCTATTTGTGCTAGCCCTTCGACCTGAGGGGGTTCTTCCAGAGACCTGAAGCCTTTTAGTCTAAACAACAATTTCATTTTGTCTGATGCCTGAGGACTGAAGCTGAGATCTAATGTTGTAAAATGTACACCGCACCATTGAGTAGCAGCCTGGGAAAATTAGCTCAAATGCACAATTCAGCACACATTAAAAAAAAAATCTTCATGGATTTTTTTAATGCTTTTTGTTAAGGCTTAGTGCTGAAACTCAGCCATTTCTACATGTTGTCCATAGTCTTTCAAAAGAGCTCTGTAAGACAATTTTCCAGATTGCTGGTTTCTTCTGTGTGATTTTAAATTGTGATTCCTGCAGTCACTTTGATTATAGGAGTGAACACACTATAACCGTGGGTCATAACATTCTACCTAAATTTATTTGTGTTCTTTTATTTTGAATGCAGGATTCGGACACCGAATATGACTTCGTCCAGGTACCTGTCGGGGTTCTTTCAGTCATGACTGGGGATATGTCACCAGAGATAAACAGCATTGCAATCATCCTTGAAGGAAATAATATCATGGATGAGATTCCCACACACGCTCAAGCACTTTTTCTGCTATTCGGCTTAATATACGCACTCCATCTGGATTACCCCAAAGGTATGAAGAACACATTTGACTTCATGCAGAAGATACTGTTGAACCTTGGACAACAAAAGCTCAGCCCAAAACGGCAAAAATTAAAAAATGTTCTTTTGAGCTAGATGTAGTAGCTACGGACAACTGTCTACATGAGTGTGGTGTGTGAATGAGTGAGAGTAGATAGGGCTGAACAATTGAACAAAACTTTATTGAATATTTTATGCATTTATTTTTACTGAATTGAATATTATATTTTACTTACTTCTTTTTAATGTTTTGATAAAGATTAACTGTGACAGATTTTTTTTTTGTGTGTGTGGAGCTGCAGAGGTTCCATATTGTCTTCTTCAGAAATAAGAAAACATGTTTTGTACACAACTCAGTGAGAATGATCCCTCCCACAAAAATTATGAATCGTCACAATAACTGTATAACTAGTATTATTCAAATTACAGGAGATGTAAGAGGTCAAATAACACTATTTTATTTGTTTTTCTGTTTATTTATTTATCATGCCCTCAATTGTTCAGCCAAACTCTTGACCCTTGATAGTCTCTTTCTAGACAAATCAGAATGAACAGCATGTCGATTGTTGTTATATGTGTTGTTATTGTTTTTAATATATATTATATAATATGTCAATATGCTATGTTAACATTTTGCGAGTCTACAAATAAAAAATAAATTATGGTTTTCATAATGCCATTTAGTGAGTTGTTGTTTTTAAGTTAGCTGAGGTATATTAAGTGCATTTTATTTAGAATTAAGTACTGCTCACTTACTTTGGCACAGTATATAAAGTTCATGTGACTTATCTTTATTGAGTTCCTATTAACTTTATTATAGTGGACTACACTAAGATACGTTAAGTGTAGTGTATTACAAATTTCAAGTAATTCCCACTTGTTTTGGCAGAATATATTAAGTTAATGTGACTCAAAGTATTTGAGTTCTAACAGCTTGATTGAATTTAACTATACTAGGATACATTAGGTGCTCACAACTTCAAAAAAAAGTACAGCGTAATCAAACATAATGATTTCACAGTACTTGAAACAGTTAAGTTTGTTTACTTACTTTTCCCAAGGTAATCGGTTTCCTAAATTTTTTTAATTAAACTTAACTTGTTAGAATTTACAGTGTACCCCCTCTGCCCTCAAATTTCACAAAACGAACGAACGACAAATAAAAAAAACAACCAACTGTATTGCACAGAATGAGAACTTTGAAGTTGTCACCCACCTCTAAGTCATGGTTTCAGACCACACTGTTGTAGCAGTGCAGCACTGACTTTATAGAAATAAATCTAAAAGTCAAGATCATAAAGTAAATTTCTTTGCATTAATTTAATTTCCAATCAAAACACTCTGGTAAGAACTGCTTCCCCTTGTTAATTAAAAAATAATAACTTGACAACCCATATTATATTCAATGTGAACTGGTCACATCAGGTTTATATCCAATGTCAGTATGGGGGCCAATACCAATACAGTGCTTTGGATCAGTTCATAATTTATTTCATACTTCAGTTCACCTTGTCACTGCACAATACAAGTTGATGTTTTTTGGTTTATTGTTAATAAGTTTGTTTTGTCATTGCAGAGCCTTAACCACACACACACACACACACACACACACACACACACACACACACACACACACACACACACACACACACACACACACACACACACACACGAAGCAACTAAAGTAGTGAGAGAAATCTTTGAAAGGAAAATAAAAACTGCTCCACTCTAAATGAAACCTGCTTCTCCTCCTTTACTCTCCTCTCAACTAAGTCCAGTGTTTCTCCAAACATGTATATTGCAAAAAACTGTAGTACATCAATGTAGTGTCTAAGAGAGAAGGTTGATACTGACAATAATTCACTCACACATACTGGAGTTAAATGTATACCTGCTGAGTGCAGAAGGATTGGTTGCCTATTTATGGATTAAACCTATCTGTACTAGAAATTCACTTACCAACATTAATAGCCCATCCTCTGTCAACAGCCAGTTTTCCTGCCTGTGGAAGACAAAATGTTTCAGTTCAATCTTTCAACAACAATATAGAAAGAATAATAAAACTGATTCTCTCTGAGTGAAACATAATATTAATTTATAAAGCAAAAGACAACAAAATGCAGCAACAATCATTAAGTGGCTTTTGCATTCATCATAAATTGTTTACTGAAATTAATTGAAGGAAAATAATAAAAAACAACCTCTTAATTAAATTAGAAAAATGTCGCCAAGATGGCACATTCAAATGCTATTTATCATTGTAGAGCATAGATCTGGGGCCTCATTTATAACCACTGTGTATGCACAAAATGGCACCTGAAAGAGGCATACACCACTTTCCATGTCATTGGGATTCCATTTGGGATCTATAAAAACGAACTTGACAAGACAATGTTAGCACCTGTTTGGTGACTGACCCAGGCATACAAATACACTGCTAAAAAAATGAATGGAACACTTAAACCACACATCAGATCTTGATGAACGAATTATTGAAGTTGAAAATCTAAACTGACATACACTGTATAATTTGTAGAGAACAAAATGACTTAACTACGGTCAGTGGAAACCAAAATCATCAACCCACTGTCAGCTGGATTCAAAATCACACTGGAAGTCAAAGTAAAAAATTGACAGGCTGATCCAACTGAATTTTATCACGGCAACTCAAAATGCTGCCTCATGCCTGTATGAACTCCCAACAACATCTGGGCATGCTCCTGATGCCTGCACACTCTGGCCACATGAGGCAAGGCATTGTCCTGCACAAGGAGGAACCCAGGGCCCACTGCACCAGCGTTGGTTTCACTGCACATCATGAGGATGATGGTGAGAGAGAGCGGTGAATAAAAACACACCGAGCCAAAGGATGAGCCACCGTACAGCTACAGACTCTTCTTAGCAGCTAACCCAGTAGCACAGTAACATACGCAATCCCAGATCCAAAGCACTCTCGTCAGCAGCTAAACCAGCAGCACACACAGTCACAGCACACACACCCTTCAAACCAGGGAACAAGAGCCGCTGCAGGGCTATATCAATCAATCAATCAATCAATTTTATTTATAAAGCCCAATATCACAAATCACAATTTGCCTCACAGGGCTTTACAGCATACGACATCCCTCTGTCCTTATGACCCTCGCAGCGGATAAGGAAAAACTCCCCAAAAAAA
>NC_065529.1:1510921-1514548 GCF_006386435.1 Epinephelus moara
CAGGAAGATGATTCCACAGGAGAGGAGCCTGATAGCTGAAGGCTCTGGCTCCTGATCTACTTTTGTAACCCTGCGTTCTCAGAGCGCAGTGTTCTGGTGGGATAATATGGCACTATGAGCTCTCTAAGATATGACGGAGCTTGACCATTTAGAGCTTTATAAGTTAACAGCTATAGCATCTTGTTCTGCAGCTAATGTCGTGTCTGATATATCACTAATTGAAGCCTAAATAAACTCAGTTCATAACTTAGCAAATTTACCAACAGCAGTCTCAAAACGGTCTTGAAGGAACCACGCTGGAGGCCAAATGATGCACTGGAGATGAACAAAGTCGTTGCACAACGGAGTTTATTTAGTTCTACAGAACAGCAAAACCAACAAACTCAAGCCTGGTACCAGGAGCAGACTGGCTTACAATGAACACAGCATGCTCTTTTGTAGAGTTTTCAGGGACCATTCTTCTCTGGACTGAATCTAATGGTGTCTTGCAGTTCAAGGAAATTGTGCGTATACACAAGGGTTCGACCCTGAGGTCATCTGTCACCATTATCTTTGGTCGCAGCACTGAGTTAGAAAAGGTTTTTGTATAGCCCAAGTACTATTGAAAGTTCAACATACATTTTTAGAAAGTGGAGATACAACAGGCAATAAACTAGAGATACAAATGGCTGCGTTGATGACTTCAACGATGCCCCAAGTCATTAGAAAATAGAGGCATGGGGGCTTGGCTTGGCCGCAATGGAGTGAGGTGTCTTTAACGCAAGCTCCCGCTTAGCTTCTATTTTAAATAAAACTTGTAAAGTGCATCCCATCCTATGCGACAGCAAACAAACTCTAAACATAACCTTAAAGTGGAATTGCTCCACGGAGGTAAACAAATGGCAACGAACTTGCGGAAATATAAGTATACCAGACCCTCCAACACAAGGGCCCAACACTGTGGCTCTGAACTCTAAGATCTGGGGCCAAAGAAGCTGGGTGGAAAACCTTGTGCCATCGTTGCCAAACTACACTACTACCACCATTATTGGACTGAGGTACTGCGCCACGCAGTAGAGGTCCACTGTGCTTCAATGGGGAACTGGGTGTCAACTTTCCTGACAATACTACAACTGTGGCCAAAGCATGGGCGGCGTTCACAGAGGTGAGGAAGCTTCTTCCCGACCGACAGACCAGCTAGACTTCGGGTCATGCACAAAGAGGAGGACATGGAGTTTACTGACGCGGACAAAGCAATGGCCTATGTCAAGAAGAACATTATTCCTCTCACAGAGGTTGGAGAGCACTGGGATTGAAAATCCTTGTGTGCCTATGTTCAGGCCTACAGGTATGTTTACCTTGTTTACATCAAAACATGGAATGAGCTCAGTTACAAAATTAGAAGTTACTGACTTATTTTTTATGTATGTACCTGTACTGGCAACGTTGACCAGTTTGAACAGGTTACTGCTTGTTTCAGTGGGTTAGATTCAATGACTGGTTTATGGAAGCAGTGAGATCTTACAGGGCTTCTTGCAGAGTCTCCTCTCTGATCCTCATCTTTTCTTGATTGATTCTTTCTCCAGGGCTATCAACCAGGGAGTCGTATCTTGTTTTGAGGTCACAATACACAGACACTGTCATGGGTACATATCCTCTCCCGTTACTCCATATGACTCAAATTAGAAGAGGCAGGCATGAGGCAGGGCTGTGTGGAGTCATTAAAGCTTAAAATTGTCTGTTTTACGCGATTATCTGCTATTTATTTCAAGTTCTTATCTTTAAATTATTCATTAATTTCTTCATTCATTTTTGTAATCACTTATCCTGGTACAAGGTCACGGGGGCTATCCCAGCTGTCACTGGGTGAGAGATGGGGTACACCCAGGACAGGTCACCAGACTAGCATAGGGCTGACATACAAGCCCCGTCTCCACCAAACACCTTCAGTATAGTACCTCTGGAACCAAAAGTAACCCTTCCGACATGGTATCTTGACCATGTAACATTTCCACCGCAAACAGTACTCTTAAATGTGGGCGGGGTTGTTGTCACTCACTGCTAGATCCAGCACTTGCTGTTTTTCCTCATCACCGGTGACAAAGAAGGAAGTCTGCACTTCATTTATTGTCCACAGATCGGGGTTGCATGCTGACATTTTCAAAACAAATTAGAACAGGCTGCAATGAGAGTCTCACTCCATGGGATATTTTAAAAAACGAGATTTCATACATTTTGGCTTATATTCAACTTTCAAATCTCATTCAAGCTTTTTGTTGTTTGAAGCTTGGTAAAAACCTACATTTAATCAGTGCAGGTAAATGTTTAGCAAGATATTCATATTAAATCAGTTGTCCTTGCCCCTTTTACCAGACTCAACAACAGATGAGTCAGAAGCAGCAGCCCTGTCTCCCCAGCTTTACCCCTCCCCGTCCCAATGAAGACAGTGAGCAACATTGTGTTGAATGACATGCCAGTTAGCATCATTGCAGGGATTCTGTGGAAATTTCTCTCTCTCTTGCTCTTTTTTTACCATTACAAAAAAGAAAACAAAATATTTTTTAATGACATAAATTCAAACAAATTATTTTTCCACATAATGATTATTATGTAACAAAAACAGCCTACAACTGTCTGTACTGGATGCTGGACAGTTGGAAACATTAAGAAGCCTAACTCAGCCTGTATTAAAGTTAGAGGCAATATTAAAATAATCCAGTTAGATGCTTTCATTTAGATTGAATTATGGCCGCTAAATGACATCTATAGATACAGACTTTATTATTCCCTCATGAAGGGCAATTTATTTGAGCAGCTTGCACGCACGCACGCACGCACGCACGCACGCACACACACACACACACACACAAAAAAAAACATGTATCTAATGAATGTAATCTAGTGGTGGTGATACAGAACTGTAATTTTGGTCAATGTAAATCTGTAGGATTGAGTATCGTTCATTTATTGGTATCAAAAATCTGCTTTTTTTTAAATTATTTTGAGATGATGATCTTAATTTATTTTGATTGAAAAGTTAATGTATATTAAAGGTATTTTTTAAGTCTTTCATTAATGTTAAGAGAATTTTCCATTTTGGGATTTTACAATAAAAATTACATTTAGACTGTAAAAGATGGCCTTTAGCACATTTTTTATGGTTGGCTTTTAATCTTGTATTATCTCAGAAATAGAATATAATTCCACACTGCTGATTTATTCCACAGCGAATAATGTTATCTTTACCATCTTTCTCTTGGCTGCTTGCCATTATCTGTCTGCTGCCATTTGACGGTGACCCAGAATTTCAAAATAAAGGCAGAACCTAAAGATGATGATATGGATCAATGTATTTACTTTGCATCGATGGTATTGGATCGTTGGTCACTGAATCAATATATTTTTTAATTTATAATTGTTTTAATTTAATTTAATTTTTAATTTAATTTTATATACTTTATTAATCCCCGAGGGGAAATTCAATTTTTCAGTTTTTCACTCTGTTTGTCAATTACACACAGGTCCGAACACACACATGCACAAACTGGACCTATACATGCACTAAGTGGAGAGATGTCATCATGGGAAATAATTGCAATCCCCAATCCCTATCACGAGTGGGGTTCAGCGGGTTACCCACGCCTTCGG
>NC_065529.1:1515291-1563732 GCF_006386435.1 Epinephelus moara
TGTGGTTTAATACTCTTAATTATAACAGCCAACTTATTGAAAAATGTCGGGTTTAAATCGGGCTCGGGCCCATAATTACAGTTAATTGGACGGGCCGCGACGGTCCCAGACATAACGTGCATGGGCTCGGGCTGGATTTTTTGGGCCCGATCTAAGCTCTAATCTGGGGCTCTGTTGGCGAGGGCTCGATGGAGAAATCTTGTGGTGTGCACACACAGGTCGTAACGCAGTTGGCGAGACTCCCGATGACAGAAACACACGTCGCCAGGTATGAACACTCAATAGATTACGATAGTCTCTGCGACGCAAAATCAGGGTGAAAATCATGTAATGTGAACTAACCTTAACTAATGAATGCCCCATTTGTCAAAAACCTTGCTGTGATCCTTGTCAAGTTATCTTTTTCACATTCATCAAGCTTCCGATTTTGATTCAAGATCCAATTATACCCGGTTTCAACAGCAGTTGAGAAGGTCTTGGTCCTACTAGTTCAGTTCTAGTCACTATATGTGGTTGTGGAGCTCCAACAAAATGATTGACCTTTTTTCTATCAAACAGTATTTTCATGGAAGTCATCTTTTCTCAGCAGATGCTGGGCCTCCTTCACAAGTGTTCACTTCACTTGTTGCTCCCCCTCAGTCTATCTTCTTTCAGCAAGGACAAACTAATTAGCCTGTGCAAAACTATTTCCTTTAACTCTACAATATTGCATTTAGATCAAACTGGATTCTATGAAACTGTTTGGTCAACAAAACCTTGTTATTAATGCGTCATCGTTAACTAGAAAAAGTAAATGTCTCCTGCACCTTACCCACAAGTGTTATCTCTTGACACAAGCAACATCATAAACTGTGCCTACGAGTTTTTCAAGAGAGATAAAGCAGTTTATGGTGGGTAACTACATCTGGAGCTCAACACTTCACTACTAGCTGAGCAAGTCAGATGACTGTTTGCAGTGGTGGCACACACCCAGCTTGCTCTGCACAGTGCAAATCCAGGAGGATCAAATCAGACAGTAACATCATGCATTTTTAATACTAAGGTCAGACACAGGGTTGCAAACTCATTGGGGGTGAAGAAAAACTCACCCGAATTAAGACAGAAAAGACAGTCAAGATAGTGCAGCGCCAGATGCAACACTGTATTTAAGTCCATTGTGCTACATCAGAACCAGCAAACGTTAATGTGGCTTATGGTCTTTACAGCTATTGCAACCAGGATTTACCCTAGACCTTTTTTTGACTGCCAATATGTTAATATTTCAGAATTCCATCATAAATAACGACTACTGGACATATCTTTTAAATGGCCATAGAACAGCCTACATTTTAACTATTATACATCACTTCAAATTTAATAATTGAAAATAAGCTGAATGAGGAAGCAGTCTATTAAACACAATGACTAATCACAGGTTTTAATGGCAGAGGAAAGGAGGATAAGGACTCTGTGTGCTTTCCACCATCTGGCTTGCCAGGATGAAGTGAAGTGAAGCACTTCTCTGGATTGATCTACAAGTAAACCCATGGTGTGCTGAAAGTCTTTCATGGTGCCATCACCTAACTACAGCGAGCATGCTAAATAAATGCCTGGGCCATGCTGCCTGCATAAGCGGGGACTGACGGCTTTCGTGCTGAACTGCTGCGACTCGCATGTGCGTGGTGTTCACATAGACAGTGTTGTTGCTACAACACTGCTGCCTGCTGCTAAGCCAATACTCCACTCATTTATGGAGCAGTGCAAGTGACGGCATTGTCAACAACAAAGTCCTGCAAATATTTTCTGATAAAAATCCTTGTGGGGTGACATATTGGGAGATACCCCCAGAAACATTGTCAGAGCACATTTATTTTGAAACCAAAACCGGAAGTGCTGAGTTAAAATTAAAAAATGTATATTTTTTCATGCCTGTGAAATAAAGACATTGAAACTTTACTGAAAGGTGGTTTAATGTCAACATGGTTATCTAAAGACCATTTTCACTGTTTCTTTTTGCTGAAACCACACACATAGTCCCAGAGTGCTAATACAAGTGCCATGTAAAATAACAAGTAGTATGCCATAGCTAATGTTATTCAAATAATGTTAAAAGGATAATTTGGATTTTTTTTAAGTGGGCTTATGTGAGGTACTTGTGTATAGACAGTGTATTCCTCCTCCTCCTCCCTAAGGAGAGGCAGCCAGAATGCCAACACAGAAGCAAATCAATGTATCGCCGTAAATGGGGGCAGTAGCAAAACCTGAAAAAATCTCTGACAATTTAAATGTATGCTATATTGACAATGTTTTCACCACTTAAATAATGCTACACAGGACTTTCCAGATGTTTTTGGGGACATTTTGTAACCATTTTTGCTGTCTTTCCAGGGTCCCCCCCATCTTCTAAAACATCAAATCCAAGGACTTTTCAAGGATTTTCCAGGCCCAGAGTCCTAAAATTCAAAGACTCCAACAAAGCATAATTGGAGACACAGATCAAGGTTAATTACTGTAACAACACTGAGAATTTTTATAATGAGAGGTAGCAGGCTTTACAGAAGCTCTCAGACAACAATTAAAGAGAGAGGCTTGAATGTGTGACCTCTGAAATGATGGGAGACTGTGTGGTCTCCTGCCTTCCTTGAGTTATAGATCATCTTGAAATATTTAAGAAAGTAAAAACTGCTTTTGTAGAAATGCCTTTAAATTCTGTGTTAAATGGTAAATACTGGCTGGCTGCCGGGAGCTGCATGTGTGATCTGTTATGCATCTGCAGCTCTTATATTATCTAACAAAGGTAGCAGAGACAGAAGTGGATCATGTCAATGTTGATAGTGGTACAGTACAGAACATCATCTATATGGCTGTGTCTGAAATCATTCCCTCGTTCACTACTCCCTACTGACTATCTCTGGAGTTCTATGTACAGGGATATAAGCTTATCAGCAATATGAAAAAATACTTTCGGACACTACTCTTGTCATTTTCTTTGCACTGTTAATTACATCTGTGCTGCTGCACAATTAATTAATTTTTTTATATATACTTTATTAATCCCCAAGGGGAAATTCAATTTTTCACTCTGTTTGTCAATTACACACAGGTCTGAACACACACATGTATCAATGTTGGCTAGTGACATGCATATTTGTGATAAAAACATGAAATTATACTGAGCGTCTTTTCCCCACATTAATAACTAACGTTCCAAAGTACTTTGTGGCCATTTGTGTTGTGTTGTCATGTGCTGCTCTGCTCACATTAAACATCCAATGTTGTACTGTCAGACGAGAAGAGAAAGCAGCTGGATAGTAACCTGTCCTAAAAATGTAAGTAATTTTCCGTTTGATATGTTGAAGTTTGTTTTACCACACTGTAAACCCCAATCCATCTTAAACACAACATTTCAATGTAAACTATACACTAATGCCCCGGATTGTCAAAATGACATAAATACTTAATGTTCATTTGACACAAAAAATCATCCCTTGTGAGCTTGACATCGTTTTTCTATGTTAAATCAACACTTTTTGAGTTTTGAGTTAATTTGACTAAAATTTATAAAGTCAATTTTGCCTAATTAGTTTAATAAACAACACTATCATTGTGCACTAAACATATTGTGGTGTGTTGGGGCTAAATTGGTGGAGTAGGGCTGGGCGATATGGACAGAAATTCATATTCTGGTATTTTCAGGCTGAATGGCGATATACAATATATATCCCGGTATTGTCTATGAAGTGGGCTACATGTTCAGTTGCAAGCTGATCCACGGCTAAAGTCCCCTGTTATTTTGGCTGCATGTGTTTTTCCACACCAGGGCAGGTAAAAGTTTACTGTTGTCTGTAGCTCTTCAAACATCTCACTGTGGCTGTTTCTAATTTTACTCTTCCTCCCTGCAATATTATTACACTTGTCTTAGTTGAAGAAAAGTCCCTGACTTTTGCTAATTCTGCATGTATTTTTACATCTTCAATGACCAGTGGACACTAGTTCAAGAACCCCTGAGGATCATGTTCCGCCAGGACAGCTGTCATGACGTCAGAAGTGCTAGATGGACAAGTTGGACTAATTTTAGTTGGCCCAAGGCCAAGTTAAATTTGGCAAACAGTGTGTACCTGACACCATCCTATACTGTGTCTCTCTCTGTTTACTTCATCACACATAGCTTCTGCATGTAGCCATTGTTGATCCGAGCTCGTAATAAATGTGCAGTAAAGGGATAGTGCACCCAAAAATGAAAATTCAGCCATTATCTACTCACCCATATGCCGACAGAGGCTCAGGTGAAGTTTTAGAGTCCTCACATCCCTTGCGGAGATCGGCGGGGGGAGCGGCTAGCACACCTAATGGCTGACAGCGCCCCCAGACTAACGTCCAAGAACACAAAATTGAAACAACAAAGTATCTCCAACATGCTCATCCGTAGTGATCCATGTGTCCTGAAGCACCGACATAAAAAGTTGTTTCGAAAAACACCATATGAACTCTGTTTTTAGCCTCACTGTAGCCTGTAGCTCTGACTTCTTCTCTGTGCTCCGCACTCACGTGTGCGCTTGCGCGAGGCCAGCGAAAGCATGAGCTTTGCTCACCTGTGTTTACATCATGTGACACGTGCACCGCAGGGGGAGACAACAGTAACCACAGTAGCTAAAGGATAATTTGCACTATGGTCTTTTAGCAAAGGACAGCCCAACATGTCTGAAGACTTTGAAATTGAGGAGGAACAGCATTTCTTTGTTGAGCCGTATTTGTTTGAGCCCGAGTATACAGACACGGAAGTCAGGCTACTGGACGAAGCAGCCGCTGCAGCTCATGAGCCTAACCCTCAGCCAGCCGCAGAATACTGGAGTCGAGCACTGGAAACCTGGTGGTGTAGTTGTTTCAAATGCAAAGCAATGCCAATGGATGAGGAAAGTCTTTGCTGCTCAGACTGGGAATTGGCGATGCCTGCACTTGAGAATCTGGACATCAGTACTGACGAGACTGCTGCTCTTCAGAGACCGTGCATCACCGATCACCCTGAGTGCGCACACGTGAGCGCGGAGCACAGAGAGCTACAGGCTACAGTGAGGCTAAAAACAACTTCTAAACAACTTTTTATGTCAGGGCTTCAGGACACTTGTATCACTACGGATGGGCATGTTGGAGATATTTTGTGGTTTCAATTTTGTGTTCTTGGACGTTAGTCTGGGGCGGCGTCAGCCATTAGGTGTGCTAGCGGCTCCCCCCGCCGATCTCCGCAAGGGATGTGAGGACTCTAAAACTTCGCCAGGGCCTCCGTCGGCATATGGGTGAGTAGATAATGGCTGAATTTTCATTTTTGGGTGCACTATCCCTTTAAGAAAGAACTCCGTGATCGGCCTCATCCTTGCATTCTCCAGATCATCACAGAAACACCTACTTTTCAATATGTCAAGTAAAAACAGGACGCAGAGCGGCACACACAGAGCCTTTTAAAAACGCCTTTCTCTTTGGTCTCCCACAGACAGAGGTGAGGAGAGTCTCACAACAGGAACTGCCCATTGGTCCGACAGTCCATTGGTCCGACATCCCATTGTTCCGACCATATTAAACCCATTGTTCCGAAGTCCTGTTGTTCCGAAATCATCATGATGCCCTGTGGTTAAGGTCTGGTTAGGTTTAGGCACAAAAACCACTTGATTAGGGTTAGGAAAAGATCATGGTGTGGGTTAAAATGAAAAAGAAAGTGGCAAACACATAAGCCCTGAGCTTGCTTCGTCTCAACCCTTTCCCAGCTGACCCAGAGCCGGTCGTGGCGCACCATCAAGGCAGAAATACGCCCACCGGGAGCCGTTCAGCACCGCGGAGAGCTCCCCACACAACCCCGACCCCAGAGTTAATAACAGGAGGTTATGGTGTTTCACTCTCTTCTCTCTATGGCACTTGTATCTCGACCAGTAGCCTACTTTTGTTGCGTTTGCTGATCCTCTATGGTACACAAATATAGTATAGCCTAGTATAATCACATATCGGAACAACGGGACGTCGGACTAATGGGATGTCGGACCAATGGGCTGTCGGACCAATGACATGGACCTCTCACAACACCCACGGCTTGTTAGAGGGGGAGAAACGGGCCGGTCGTGGGTTGACTGCAGTCGGCGAGATGTCACCGCTACCCGCTTGAGTGCGGGCGGCCCGGCTTTTGAACCCACTCCAGAGAAGGAGTAGGTGCGCAGCTCGGTGTGACATTGGGCGTCTAAACTGATCACTGAAACACAAATCAGCGCTTGACTGGATGCGGCTAAAAGTTACAGAGGGAAAGGCCCATAGTATTGTAAATGTGCTACTGCGGTAACTTCATTCATCTCTCAGGCTGATTTAGCATAGCTCGTGCAACATATAGACCGATGTCACACAGTAGACTAACCCCCAAATTCCACCAGATGCATGTGGGTTGCGCCTGCTGCCTCCGAACGGCAGCGGAGCCGATATGTTTCAATGCCAATTTCAAATTCAATGTGTGTGCTTCCACCGGCTGCGGCTGTGCTGCGTTCCAGCTCTGTCACAGCTGCGGCGCTCCAGAGCCCTCCGCAACAGATATGCAGGACTTCTATTTTTGCCTGATGCCGGAGCACAACGCAGCAATTCAGCACAGAGCAGATCGTGCGGGGCAGGAAGTCGTGCACAGAAACAAAATAAAACATCCGCTTCATTTTCAAAATAAAATACACAGTGTTCACGGCGGATCATATTTCCCTGCACTACACCTTGAAAACGTCATAATGGGCAGAGGCAGGCCTGAAGTCAACAGGTCAGAAGTCAACAGGTCAGAGGTTTTCAGATGCCATTTCACCCCGTTGACACCATGGACGAGGAGATGTTAATCATGGAGGCGCAAAACCATAAAATCATATATGACCCGTATAATGTATATATCGCGTGATTATGCGTAAATTCGCGAAATCTCGTGGGTCCTCGTGATTCCTGCTGTCCAGCGGAGCTGCACCGCTCCGCACCACAAACGCAGCCAATGGGTATTGACGGACGGCGGAGCATGCAGCGGATAACCAGCGCAGCCATTCCGCAAAGGACACGCATCCAGTGGAATTACGGCGTAATTAACAGACAGATTAAACAGAGGAGCAGCTCTTGGTCTCTCTGTGAGAGGAGAGAGATGAACACTGGTATGCGTTATGTGGCGCAACTTGACCCTATATTGATATAAACGGTATTGTCTATAAGGCCTAGTCCACACGGACCCGTGTACTTCTGAAACTGTGTATTATTCTATGCGATTTGGCTGTTTGGCCACACGCAACCGCACTTTTGGGCCCCCGAAACCGCAACGGTTGCGTGTAGATAGGATAACTGCAGTATTTTATTACCCGTCTCCATTTCATGACGTCAGAGCGACGGTAAATAGCTCTTTTCTAAAAGTTTACTAACTACTAAAATCCCACATCCAGTGTTAAATGTATCTTAACTATATTTACAATGAAGCTTGATTCTGCACTCTGCACTTAGCCCGTATGTGAATGTTTACCATTGCTATGGCAACAAGTGACAGCTGACGTTAGTTAGTTAGCTTAGCTCAATCGTCCGACAAACAATAACCCATAAAATTATAATTCAAGATATTTAAACAAAATCAACAACAGCTACCAACAGTTATAGTCCTTACAACCTTAGCTAATGTGTTGTCACAGGTTAGATTGTCAAAATTAAAGTAAGAACAGCTTAAAACCCCGAGGAACTATGTTAGCCTTAGTGACAGCTGCATCCACTCGTATGCAGTTACCTTACATTACAGTTCCCTCAAACAATATCACGAACCACAATACAAACTAAACAAATTATCTAAAAACTAGTAAATCCCTGTGCACAGCAGCGCAGTGCTTCTTCTAGGTGCCAGCTGGTGCAGGATAAATCACAGTCAAAAGTTCAAAAACATTTTTTCCTCCTTTTTGATCTATATAAAGTCCTTCTCCTCACATTCAAAGCTCTCCATAATCTGGCCCCCCAATACCTGTCAGACCTTCTCCACCCTTACACCCCCACCCGTGCTCTACACTCCTCCTCAGCTGCTCTTCTGTCTGTCCCTAATTTCAAACTGACCACTATGGGTGGCAGAGCCTTCAGCTGCTCTGCACCCAGACTCTGGAACTCTCTGCCCCCCCATATCCGTCAGATTGACTCCATTGGACAATTTAAATCACAGCTTAAAACCCATCTGTTCAGACTTGCCTATCCGGTTTAATTTTCTGTCATGTATTTTATCTATTTTTAATGTTGTATTATTGGTATTTTTGTATGTTTTTATTGTAAGGTGTCCTTGGGTGCTCAGAAAGGCGCCAACAAATAAAATGTATTATTATTATTATTACTATTTATATGGTTCACACTCTACCTCGAAATCAGAGTTGAGACTTGTCAGATGATGAACTGTGCAATTGTAAATTATTTTCTTGTATCACTGTTTTGATATCTATTTCTATTTATATTGTATGCACTCTCCCTTTAATATTACAGCTAGGTTATGTATTTTGTATTTGTTTCTGATTGATTGATTGATTGATTGATTGTCTGGTTGTTACTTGCCCTGACTATTTAAGCACACACCTGATGACAATCAAGAGCGAATCTGATGAAGCAACATGCGAAACGCGTTGTTCGCTCCTTTTGTTTTTAAACATTTTTGAATAAACTCTGTGTCAATCCTGATATTCTAGTGTGCGCTGGAAGTTTTTGAACTTTAAACAAATTATCTATTAAGGGTAGCCTAGCCTACTAAAATCCAAAGGTGCTTAGGTGACATCCACCCACCTGAAAGAATAAATGAAAACAAACGGTGATTTTGCTGGTCTTCAGTAGCTTTACTCTAGGTGTAACTGCCAACTGAAGAACGCAGCGCAAACCAGCCATTTATATACCCAAATTTGCTCTCATGCCTTTACTCAAATCAGTTATGTTTTAAATTGAATGGGGGTATCTGTATGGTATTTGTAAAGATACAAAATCAATATCATATGCATAAAATAATGTAACAATTGAGCGGGTAGATACACATAAATTCCCTATATGTCACGCTAACTTTATTTGTGAGCGTGCTATCTGCTCACTTTGGATGGTATATCCAGCTGCTTGACCTAACGACCAATGAAGGAGGCTGCTCCTGTTGCTAGCTACCCCAACTACACTACCACGAAAGTAGCGACGGGCCTGCCAACGGAGATTCTGGATCCGGCTGGGTTGGACCTCCGCTGGCAGGCCTGTCACTGCTTTCGTGGTAGTGTAATTGGTTCGTTCGTGGTTTTTATTTTCCGCACTTCCCTATTCCGGTATTGACTCTTCTGATTGGTTAAAATGGCCCATCGCCACATACTGCTTTGGCATGTGTATTACATCACTTGGTAGCGGGTTTTGCGGTTTCGTGTGGATATCATATTTTTTTATCAGACCACTCATGTGGACGAATTTTTTTGGGAAACCGGAGCCTGAAAAACTTCGGTTTCAGAAGTACACGGGTCCATGTGAACTAGGCCTAAATGTATATCCTGCTTGAAAATACATTGATATATTGTAAAAAATTGATATACCGCCCAGCCCTATGGTGGAGTTTACCAGCATGCCATGAGACAATGTGTTAAAGGCCTGAAGTCGAAGAAAAATGTGTTTGAATGTGTTCTAAATCACTCATATTACCCATTACACAGTGATTAATATTTATGTATTTCACAGTAATTCTAATGGGTTACAGTTAATGTTGTGGTAAAAGACATTTTGCACCATGAGTTTAGTCAGATACAGTTAGTAACCTCCCATCTGTGTGGATATTAGAATGTCTGACAAAAAGTTGTGCTCATGTAAAATAAAGAGCACTTCCTGGTTCAGAATTAATCTCTTTACCTTATTCTTGCAATTGAGAAACCTAAGCTCACAATGTATATTTTTATAGTTCAATGAAATACAAAAAAAAGGGTTGTAAAATGTTTACTCTACTACTTACTAAATGCTCAAACAACAACCAAAAAAGTTATGTTAAACTAACAAATTCCTGTCAGACAAGGGTCATGTGACACATTTATTTTATTAATACTGAACTCAAAACTTTAATGTTACTGTACTGTACTAAACTAAAAGTTTTGAGTGCAAGCTGTTTCCCAAATTTTTTTTAAGTTGAGTGAGCAATTGGGGTTAACAGTACAGTTAGTCATGTAATAACTTATGAACATAATGTGTAATGTTATGTTGTTTGCCATTATGACATTAATCACAGCTAGCAGCAACCCAGCTCGCTACCATAAGCTAGTGTTAGCCCTCTTCTGTATAGCACAAGGCAATTTTTTTAGTCTCTTTGGGGACCGATGACTACACATTAAATTGACGGTTTATTTCATGGCAAAGAAACTTGTAAAACAAGCTTAAACATGTACAGGCTGTCAGTTCTCCCACATCAATTTAAGTGAAAACACAAGTGGATGAACCACCTTTGAAACAAAGACTGGAGCAGGACATTTCACAGTGGTAAGTTTTTTTTTATTTTGTAGCGGTATTGCATTTCAGCTGTAACGTGCTAACTGTAACTTCACTGGACCACAGATGATTTGCCATTTGTTAAAATCTAAACTGGACATGTGAAGTATTTTCTTCTAGATCTTGCCATCTGAGATGGTGGCTGAGACCGCATGTTCTTTGTTCTTCAAACAAAGAACACCCATTTGGGACTCATCTCCACAGGGTGCCTCACTGTCACACCTAAGTGAGAGACCAGTCTTGAAATTTAATTGGACACTCCTTTAACAGTGACATGTGACTCTGACAGTCTGACAGGCTCTCTGCTCCTACAATTCTGAAGAGGTAGGACATCACACAAACACAAGGTTTGCAACTAACTTTCCAACAACAAGAGAGCCAAGATGCGTTAGCACCACAACGTCTAAGGGGGTGATCACACAGAAATGAGACGCTAGAGACGCGGACGCTTCAAAGACGCTTGAAATGCTGGAAGCGCTTATTCAATGCGCGCTAGCTGCTGGCATCTGACGCTCAAAAAAGTTGAAAATATTTTAACTTTTCAGCGTCTACACACGTCTAAAAATGCGTGTCTAAAAAGAAGCATACAAAAACGCACACTTAAAAAGACGACGGAAAAACCGTCTAAAAAGACGCTTGAACGCCTGTCAGACGCGTCATATCATAGGAAAACAATGGTTTTACTGGCGTCGCGTTTCTAGCGTTTCATCTCGGTGTGATTGCTCCCTAACTCTGCAAGGACACCGAGCGGCCAGTCTCCTCGGATCTGCAGCTGTGGAACAAAGATACAGCAAGGACTACACCTGGAACCACAGTTCTTTCCATCCCTATATGCCAGCTAACAGAAGCAGCACGCCACAGCATCTCTTTTCCCCTCCATCCATTCAAAGGATTGGTAATGCAACAACTGGGCATAGCATAATTGCAGTTGTACAGGCTACGCAAGACTGTTTAACTTCATCAGTTGTGATTTAATGCTGTTCACTGAGTTATTGTTGTGATTGTTTGCAGTTAGTTATTGGTTGGTTGTTTTCACCAAAGCTAAGTGATGTTGGTTTGCTAATGTTTCACACAGTCTTACATGCAACTAAACATCCTCTGTACTAACCCAGATCCTTTTGCAACATATATCGCGTACATATAGACTCAATAACAAATTGGCTTTCAACATAACTACACCCGAAGAGAAGACTCAAAGTTTTTATTCATCTCCTTTGTTTTTGTCCTGACCAGCCAAACGGTAAGGCAAACCTTCCCCGATCTGAAGCACATCTTTGATTCAGCCATCTTGTTTTTTTCTGTTGTCAGCCATCTTGTTTTTAGGCCAGATGGTCCTTGTTTCACACCCATACCTTTGTCTCTCTCTCTCTTGCAGACACAAATACCCACATAAATGTATACACACCCATGCTTGTGAGTTGTGCCCATGAAAAATTTGCTAAATCTTCTCTGCCAATGCCAAACAGCTTTTTTTTTTTGGCTGTTGACTCTTGTTTGGTGTTGTTTGGGGGATTGGCTGATTGAAGTCTGAAGAAACAAGACATATTGTCAATTTAACAATTTATTCATTTAACAAACAGGAGCCTCAGTAGCTTGTGGAAGAACCCTACACAGCCGCAACAGCCTGGCACCTCCTTCTCACCCAAAATGTCCACATACTATGACCCGCGCCACGCACTGTGTAGCAGCTACACTCCCATCCTAGAGAATAGCTTCATTTCCACAGTGTGGGCCACACTTCTGGAGTGTCCCAGAAGCGCCACGGCGCTCCGCTTCGTCAGAGATATGCGGCAGGTTTGTTCTACAGTCTTGTCCGCTTCATCATGCCGCTTCGTGTTTATGTTGTTCTCGTCAGAGCCCTGCTTCTCGTGTGTTCTCGCGTGTGCGTCAAGGACGTCTGGCGTCAAGGGTGCTCTCACGTGGACTGGCGGGGAATTCCGGGTTTAAAAACGCAATTAATTGCAATTAATTTATTTTAATTGAGTAATTTCTTATCGACAATTAATCAATAATCGATTAATTGTTTGCATCCCTTCGTTTTATGGTTTCTTTGTGGGGTTTGACTGAGTAAAAGAAAAATATTTGTTTCATGTGTCAAACCACTACAAAAGATATAGGCCTATTTTGTTTGTTGAAGACAAGAAGAAAATATTGAATTTGTTTACATTTTGTGCTGCTGAACCACCGATAAGCTTTTTGGATACTATTTAAATAAAAACAAACCTTATGGGACAACTTGGATGCATTCTTTTTTTTTTTCTTTCTTAATGCTTTGCAAATTATCGGATCGGACTCGGTATCGGACACGGTTCTAAAGTAAAGGACTCGTATCGGATCGGATGCAAAAAAAATGTGATCGAGACATCCCTAAAAAGTACTGTAAAAACGTCCTCTGTGACTGTTGTAGTCTACTACATTTCATTAGATGGTTCTGACTCATGCATTAGTGTAAAAGCAGGATTTGACTGTTGTAGTTGGTTGAGGTGGAGCTCATCTGCTGATAAGTTTCTCCATTAATCGATTGATTGTTTGGTTTGTAAAAATTTTGGAAACAGAGGGAGATAGCGTCACACTTCCCCAGAGCCCAAAGTGACACGTTCATAATGTTTGTTTTGTCCAACCAACAGTTCAAACCTTGACATAAAAATGATTAAATAGTAAAAAGCAAAACAAAACAACTCACATTTCTCAAGCTGGAGCCATGAAATGTTTTTGCATTAAAAAACAACTTAGATGATTATCGCATGGAGCTAAAATCCTGCCAAAACTACACAAACAAGAAACACAATGTGGTTTGCAAATATAAGACATAATTCACAAACTAATGCGTTTTGTTTTGCAAATGCAAAATGTACCTATCAAACAAATACACAACATATTTCTAATAATAATAATAATAATACTGATAATACATTTTATTTATATAGCGCTTTTACAGCTCTCAAAGATGCTTTACATTTAAACAAAGAAAAGAAGTACATACATATAAGTGCGAAGAGATAAACAGAAGACAAGGACGATATACAAGGTGCAAAAGCATAGAGCAAAACACAGAAAAAAAGAAAAAAGGGGGGTACGTGAGAAACAGAGAATGAAAAGCTAATGTTTAAAGGTCAAAAGCGGATTTGAAAAGGTGGGTTTTAAGGAGTGATTTGAAGGTGGATGGATTTGGACAGTCACGGATGTGTATAGGGAGGGTGTTCCAGAGGGAGGGGGCGGATACATCATGCTTCAGAATAAACACAGCATGTCTTGCAAGTACAAAAAGTATGATCTACAAAGACAAACAATATATTCTATGAAGACACACAGCATGCCTTACAAGTACAAAAAAATCTATCTTACAAGTAAAAAAAATCTCTTCTACAAGTATAAAAACAACCTCCTCTACAAGTACAAAAAAAAAAAAACGTGATTTTTGGCATGTTTTTTTCCGCCGTGAATGATATGAAGATTTTCTCACAAATGTCCCAACCTCCACAACAGCAGGAGGTGCTATGAGGCAATTAAGGCTATGAGGCACTGTGGGAGGGAGTATTTTAGGATGACAGCACTGTGCCCCGGCCTCTCAACTTGACCCCTCTGCTGTGTTTGAGGTGTTGGCTGGTTAGAGCCTTTTGGATATTTTTCGTGCAACTGTCGGACAAATAATAAGGCTTGCTATGCAGTCCGTTGTACTAACAGACCGTCCAAGACCCCAGTGCTCCAGTTTTTTGGTGAGTGAAATTCTGCTATCATTTTATTTATACGTTAGTGCTAATTAGCAGGTGTCATCGTTTGCATGTTTCTGTAACTATGGTTGTTTGTCTTGCTTGTTAACTTAGCTCGCTTTCTAGCTTTCCAGCCTGTGAAGGGGCAAATGAAAAACAGAAGTGTTAGCATTTAGGGATATAATACTTTGAACAAAGGGTGTCTGTGTGAGGTTGGAAAATAAAGCTCCACCATGTTAGTTAGCTAATGTTATGTTATGTTAGCGATACAGTTGCAATACGGGCAATGTATTAATAAGTTAACGTTAATGGTAGACTTGGGAGGGTAAAAAGTTGTGAACTGTGTGCAGTTACAATAAGGTGTATGCGTGTAACTTGAAAATATTGTCACATTTCAGCATGGTTTAAGAAATAACATTATTCTAGCTACATGTTGTGTTGTTGGTTAAGCTGGAGTCTATTAATGAGGCTATACGGCAAGTTAATGTAAAATGTTTGATGGTCCATAAACCCAGACTTTATTTTTATTAACATTATCTCAAAAACAAGCATTTATAAAAGCAAAATTATAACAGTTCAGAAACTGTGATTGTGATCAGCTGTAGGTAGAAACATTAGGCTTGTTCGAGATGAACTGCGCCTCGCCTGAAAAGTAGACGAGAGCAGGGGGCCGCAGCAGGGGGCGGTGACAAAAAGCTGCGGTGAAGTCGGACAGTTTCCCGACAGTTTCCAGCAGCTTTCAGTCTGTACAGGAAGTCACAGACATACTAACATCCTGTCTGGAATGATGTTCATTAAAAAAGTGATCAAACCCATATATCAGTTTGTTTTCACCATCAGTCACACAACATGTTTTCTGTTCACAGAATAAACGATCAGATCAGACAAATATAATCTTAATCTCTAAAATTCAAAAAAAATGAGTAGTTTATCTAAAATGTCATATTGTTGAGTTGACATCTGAACCAATCAGCTGTTAGATCAGGTGAGAGCCAGGCGGTGCAGTCGGTGGAGAGCAACTGCAGCGCCTGGCTCTATAAACTGCGGACGCCTCGCTCTCGCTGCTTTATCGCTGTCCACTTTTGTAATATGTCAGAGCAAGTCGGGATGAAGTCGGACACAAAACTAAACGGCATGCATTGTGCGCCGATCGCCGGTGATCGAATCTGCGCAGGACTGGCTCATCTCGAACGAACCTATTGACAGCTTCTCCACTGCTTACAGAACTTAATAGATCAAATTTTATTTCAGTTGTTTGTTACGTAAGTGAATGTGGTATGACAAAACTATTTGACTGCCACATATTAAAAGTAAGTGTAAATGTTAGGGTTAGAATATGAGGGCTGTGATGTGTCCACCACCCCTTTTAAGCTAAAATAAAGTGGTGACCTGTTGAACATTTAAGAAAATTAAGTTGTAATGTTAAAAAAAAGTCAGTGAGGGAGGTAACCTAACACATATTTCTTTACATGTCGATTTGTCTGTGTAAAGTTTTTATCTAGGTTATGCAGACCGGCTGGACCAGTGGATGCTCAACATGAGGAGACAGAACTGGACTCCTAATAAGACTTCACGTCTGTGCATTAAACACTTTTTGAGTCATCACTTTACTTTAAAGGATAACTTCGGTATTTTTCAACCTGGGCCCTATTTCCCCATGTGTATGCGTGCGTATGATTCATAGGTACAACTCATTCTAAAATTGGTTCAGAATTGAGGGAGGCGGATGCAGCTGGGAGCCGTGAAACGAGCTAAAACGGTAACGGGGGCAAATGCGTCCTGTATAAGTTTGCGCATTAAAAGTGCTTTTTTTCGCCACTGACCGGTTCAGATCGTCAGTGTTATCTCTGTAAATAGCATAGGATCCTTTTCCTTGACTTTTCAAGTGCTTTTAATACTATCCAGCCCCCCATACTGAGAGACCGGTTGGAGGGAATGGGAGTAGATCGCTTCCTGACCTCCTGGATAACAGACTACCTGACAAGCAGCATCAGTGTGTCAGGCTTGGAAGAAGTCCTGCCACATACAAAAATACTCAGCTATTGTGGCTTGTATCAGGAGCAATCAGGAACGGGATTACAGGGACTTTGTGGATGCTTTCAGGAACTGGTGCAGTTAATGCTGTCTCCACCTGATCACAGCCAAAGCCAAGGAGATGGTGATGGATTTCAGAAGAAAGAGGTCACACCATCAACCAGTCTCCATACAGGGGGAGGACATTGAGGTGGTGCACACCTACAAATATCTGGGGGTCCTCCTGGATGATAAACTCGACTGGTCTTCTAACACTGTAGAGCACTTGTTGGGTGCTCTACGGGAAGGGGCAGAGATAGGCCTGTCATGATATGCAATAAGTCGATTAATTGCACGGTAAATTAAAAGGGAGACGGTAACTTTTCCGGCCGCGATTAATTGCCATATTCATGTGTGTTTGTTTTCCTCGTGTCTCTCCACCAAAGAGACTGGACGACAAGAGCGTTCACTGCTGTGCATCGTCTGGCAGCCAGGTGAGTTGGTTCATTAGCGTAATGAACAGAGGGAAAGCTTTTGTCATCGAGTGTCTTTGTCTCTGTGGGGGAGGCGGGGCTATGGGCTACACACACACACACACAGTGCGATCTTCGTGAGGGGGAGATGAGGCGGAGAAAAAAAAAGAGAGTTGAGCGTAAGAGAAAGACATGGAACTTGTTCCTAAACCAAATGCCACAGCCCCTGTGTGGGAGTGTTTTGAATTTAAACCAAATGACAGAGAGGAGCCCAGAAATTTGGACGAGTCAGTATGCCGGGTTTGTTCCAAAACCATCTCAACGAGAGTCTATTTTTTTGTATGTATTTATTTATATTAATATTTTTACGTGTTATTTCGGATATTTAAATTTTCTTTTTTGCAGTCCTTAATATTCTTGTTAAATAAATGTTTATTTCTCTTTAAACGTGTGTACTTGCATCATTATGCCTTTATTATCATTATATAAGTTTAAAAAATGGTCTAAAAACAGCAAAATTACAACGATAATAAAAATGTGCTAGAGCTTAGATCGGGTCCAAAAAATCCAGCCTGATCCCACCCGAGCCCGTGCATGCTCTGTCCGAGCCCGGCCCGTCCCTTTAACTGTAATTATGAGCCGTAGCCCAGTTTAAACCCGACTTTTTTTAAGGATAAGAACATGGACATTGAAGGCTGACTCTCGTCTTTCTTTCCATGGCAACCTTTGTCATGTGCCTCTTAAGTGTCAGGGTCCCCGTCTTTTTGCTGTCATATACCAGCATCGTGCTGCACTTGGTACACTCGACGAAGCCGACGCACATGTTGTCACCATCAACAACTCACATGTGCGCAGCCAGTGGCGCGGCCAGTGGCCCCCTCAATTTCCGTTTTTTGATTTTTATCGTGGTATCGAATGAGTATCGAGAATCCTGGAAATTCACTGGTGTTGGTATTGATTACTGAAATTCTGGTATCGTGACAACCCTATTAACAACTGGACTGGATTGTGTAATGGACAATTTTATTTTAATTTAATCTCTATTTATGCACTTATTTTAATGTATTTTATTTTGTTATTTGTTTTTATGAGCTGCTGGACAGCTAAATTTTTTGGGATAAATGAAGTTATTTCTATTCTATTCTATTCTCTATTCTATCAACAACACCAGGAGCATATGTAATACAATGTGATTAAAGGAATTAATTAAATAATGTGACAGCACAGTGACAGTACAGCTGTGAATCAAGAAAAAGGTGAACTGTCACAAGACAAGTTTGCAAAATGAAGCAACATACTGTAAGTTTAGTAACAAGTATAAATTACAGTAGAAATGGTTGACACGAGAAACCACAATATAAAAATAATACTTAATGTATAGCTTACAGCGCTTCGTGCGGCAGTGAGTAAAGTCCAAATCCTAGTGTGGGTGAAGGAATAAAAGCTGCCTTCACAATTAAAGTGAGGATAGTGCAACAGTCAGTGAAAAAGCTATTGCATCTACGTAATGGAGTTAAGATGTAAAATATACAGGAGCCATTATTCATTATAAGTCCTTGTGTTTGATACAGTTTATATGTAGCAAGGTCACAGTTTGGGTGAAGAAGCTGTTCAAAGTTTATTAATGTAAAGTTACTTTGGTAACTCTGAAACAGACAATAAGGCAACCTGACAGTGTTTGAATGTAAATTTGCACCAGTAACATCCTCTCTCTAAGTAAGTAATGTTCTTGGAACAACACACTGATATTGACTATAATTAAAGTTGCAAGCAGTGATGAATGGTCCCTCGCACCTTTGCACAACTCAGGGGTGCTGACAGGATGCTGGCTTATGCCCACATTCATTTCTGTTAAAGTAAAAGTAAGACCATGCACTCAGGAGTGAGACAGTATATTTATAAAGTGTGGCCGTTGGAATGACCTATTTCACATTTCATACCACTTTCTCTTTCCACCGTGGGGCGCTGGAGAATGTACTAATGACACATCATGTCAACTATAGACCACAGTATGTAAATTTCAGGTAAATCAAAAGATAAAATATATATATAAATATATATATTGTATACACTACGGGCCAAAAGTTTGGAAGCAAGGCCAATACAGGCCAAACATTTGGAAGCAACTTCAAGTTTCTGTTCACAATGCCTCTCTTAAAAACCAGTATACTCAATTTTCAAAAATACAAATACAACAGTAATCAGTTTCAAGAAAGGATATATTTTTTCCACCAAAGAAATCCAGTTCAATCCAGTTCAAACAAAAAACTTCAGGTTTTCCAAATAACATATCACAGTTCAATTCAGTTCAATCCACACAGTTCGCTAAACAAAAGAAAACTCCACCCCAGGTTTTCCCGCAAACAAGGAGGTAAAGAAAATCCACTGTTGGCTCTGACTCAGTCCAGTTCCAAATAAGGAATAATGAAACGGAAAGTAACCCCTGGCTTTTGCCAACTCGCGGGACCGTGTGTGAATGCCGTAACGCTCCGGCGTTGTTCAGGCGTGGAGGCTCCATAGGATCCCTTGATATCCGCGGCGGGATCTCTGAGGTGAGGCCGGTGGCCGAATGGATGATATTCCACAGGGAAGCGCACCTATTTCGCGGACTTTGAGCGGTGTAAAGTGCCATGGTGGGCCCCAGGACTTCTGGCTCATTTCTCACTCGCCAGCGACTCTCGCCATACTGCCAGGAGCGGCATAATGTAGGGGCCGGTCTACCGGGGCTCAGCTGATCGAGCCATCCTACTGGCCGATAGCACCAGCGGGTGTGTCTGGAGGTACCTCAGTGTCTGGAGGCGAGCAAGCCATCAGCTGACTGTCTTATAAAAAGAATATATTTATAAAATATCCAGGATCACCACACTTTATATATATGCAAGCGGAGGCAACAGTGAACAACATAGATGAAAAACCTGGCCATTGTTGTTGTTCTGATTCCTCCGATCTTTTATTACCGATTCCGATTTTGTAAAATAACATGATCGGCACCGATACCTGATCCGAGGTTCGGATCGGGACATCCCTAGTACTTTTACTTGTAATGATTTACGTACATTTTACTGATTACACTTGCATACTTTAATTTAAGAAACATTTTAAATACATGAATTTGACTTGTAACCGAGTATTTCTACAGGGCAGTATTAGTGACATTTACTAGAGTAAAGGATTTAAGTACTTCCTCTCCTGCTCGAACCTGGTCAGGGTGACAGACGCCACACGGGAGGCCAAAAAAAGTCACTGGGGAAACCATCTCGTGGCACATGGATGCGCACAAACACTCACAGATAGTGAACTTATGTTGGGACAGCAGGCAGGAGCAGTTGTTAACGCACCGTGGCAGCGTCAAAACCTCATACAAAAAAAAAAAAAAAAGGAGAGTCTGAGCACAGGAAGCCGGCAGCGCATGTATCAGCTCTCACAGTGGTGACTGTGTGTGTGTGTAACTGCCAGGCACTGACAGCGTGTCGCTGGTTATAAAGCACTATCAATACTGAAAGAGTTATTGTAAACTTAATTCACATGTGACTTTAGTTGTTCTTTTATCTCAGACATGTTAGGATGTTACATAGCTTGACATGTTTCGGCGGAAACTTCCGCCTTCCTCAGAAGTGTGACTTGGTGGTGGCTGTGACGCGTCTTTATCAGCTGATCTGTCAATCAGCCGATATTAGGGAGGCGTGACCGTCCTGTCACGCCACCTGCTGTCCGTCCGCCGCCTCTCCAGGATGCTGCTCCAGGTGTGGGAGAGCATATATGCCCCCTTGTCCCTGTTCATTGTCCCTGGGCCCCGCTTCCTTATTTCAATAGCCTCCCTGATCCAGCGCCGGTATTTGTTGTCCTCGGTGTGTATAACTCTGGCCTTGTCCCAGTCCATAAGATGATTTTCCCTTTCGCAGTGATCTGTTATGGCTGATTTGTAGGTTTCTTGTTGTGCCTTTTCTTTTATTGCTCTTGTTTGTCTTATTTTCGTCTCCTTCTCGCATTCCTTTTTAAGTGTACTGAAGCTCCTCCCTGTCTCCCCGATGTATGTTTTATTGCATGATTGGTATGGTATCTTGTATATGGCGCAGCATTTATTGTTTTGTTCGATCTTGTCTTTTGGGTGTACCAGAATTTGCCGTAGTTTTATGTGTGGTTTGACCGGTGTGTTTATGTTGTGTTTCCTCATTGTTCTTTGGATGCGTTCGGTGACCCCTCTAACGTACGGTAGCGTCACCACTCCTCTGTATTCTATTTTGTTTGTGTGCTTCTTCTTCTCCCGCTGTGTGGTTTCTTTGTTTTTTACCTGTCCTGCGCCTTTCTCTATTGCCCAATGTGGATACTGGCATGTTTTTAGTGCATCCTGTATGTGTTTCTCCTCCTGTGCTCTGTCTTCCGGGTCTGTTATTATTGCTGTGCGTTCATATAGCGTTCTGGTCTTGTACTCGTCGTCGTACTCGTCGTCCTCCGCTTAACCGGGTCCGGGTCGCGGGGGCAGCAGCCTCAGCAAAGAAGCCCAGACAGTCCTCTCCCCAGCCACTTCCGTCAGCTCTTCCGCGGGAACCCTGAGGCGTTCCCAGGCCAGCCGGGTGATGTAGTCCCTCCAGCATGTTCTGGGGCGGCCCCGAGGTCTCCTCCCGGTTGGACACGCCCGAAACACCTCCCAAGGGAGGCGTCCGGAAGGCATCCTTACCAGATGCCCGAACCACCTCAACTGGCTCCTCTCGATGTGGAGGAGCAGCGGCTCTACTCCGAGTCCCTCCCGGATGTCTGAGCTCCTCACCCTATCCCTAAGGCTGAGCCCAGCCACCCTGCGGAGGAAACTCATTTCGGCCGCTTGCACTCGCGATCTCATTCTTTCGGTCACTACCCAGAGCTCGTGACCATAGGTGAGGATTGGAACGTAGATCGACCGGTAAATCGAGAGCTTCGCTTTCTGGCTAAGCTCCCTCTTCACCACAACGGACCGGTTAAGCGCCTGCATCACTGCTGACGCCGCCCCAATCCGCCTGTCAATCTCCCGCTCCATCCTACCCTCACTCGTGAACAAGATCCCGAGATACTTAAACTCCTCCACCTGAGGAAGGACCTCCCCCCCGACCTGGAGTGGGCAATCCACCCTTTTCCGGCTGAGGACCATGGCCTCAGACTTGGAGGTGCTGATTCTCATCCCAGCCGCTTCACACTTGGCTGCGAATCTTCCCAGCGAGAGCTGGAGGTCACTGTTCGATGGAGCTAGGAGGACCACGTCATCCGCAAAAAGCAGGGACGGGATCCTCCCATCACCGAACCTGACACCCTCCACCACTCGGCTGCGCCTAGAAATTCTGTCCATAAAAGTTATGAACAGAACCGGTATATATCGTTCTGACCACTCATAATTTGTGTGTTGTGGGCATAGACTGTATAAAAATATGGACATACTCACCGTGGCGCCACCCATTACGTTTCTGAGGAGCGAGTTTGAAGCTCAACATAGTCGGCTCTGGGCGTCGCCATCTTGGCAGTGCCTGACTCCGCCCAACCTCGGACAATCACAAATGGGCAAAGAGGTGGACCAAAGGAAGCCTGGTTGCTTAAACACGCCCACCTCGCTCAACACTGCTAAGTTAGCTAAGGCTAACAAGCTACGCTACTTTGCCTAGCCCTGTGGTGTTGGCTGCTACCACTTGGTGACAGCTCCCCTGCAGCTCCCTCACGAAACTTGAGGTAAGTTGAGTTTACCTGAAACTAACCTTATACAACAAATCTTGAAACAATGATTCAGCTGTTATTGAGATTACACAATCTCAAAAAATGCTTCAACGTTTTTAAATATCTAACGTTAATTCTGGTAACGTTACGTTCATTTGCAACACTTCATTTTGTCGAGACTTGCAGTCAGGGCCGGCCCAAGCCTCCATGGGGCCCCAAGCAAAATTTGATTTTGGGGCCCTCTATTACTGCCAGTAATACTGATTATTGATCATTCACACGCCTACTATAACTTATTTCATGTTCTACTCTGTCATTACGAATACACTTGTTAAACTAGATGTGAGAACTTTTTGTTGTAGTTAGATTGTAATCCACAGTGATTAAGACCATGGAAGCAGACAACAGATTTGCAAACTTGCAGAAAAATCTTTCAATTAATATTTGGCTAAGTCAGCAACTCCCCCTACTGGCCACACAGAGAATCAATACATACAACCTCAAAGAGCAGCCCGGCATGTTTTACCCATATTTGGTTTTTAATCTGAAATGGTAGCAAATTCAGCTACAAGAGCAGCCGGGGATTGATTTACACTTAATATTTAAAGTGATATAGTACTAAGTTGGATGCCGAATGTCATCTAGGCAAACTAAAAGTAACAAAATAAACCAATCATTTACTGTAAACACAATCTGCTTTATTATTTTTTGTTTGAAATAAACTGCAACACAGAGGTGACAGTGGGCACAGTGGATGGAGCAAAGGATGGAGATGGACCTAAGATGAAAAACAACAACAAAAGCTAGTCATTTTAGATGTCAAATTACACTTGAAAATTCTGCTGCTTATTTTCTAAATAAAATAGTACAGCTAGAGCTTGTAATAAGAAAACAATCTGCCAGTGGAACAACTGAAAATTGCTTGAGACGTTTTGAAATAATATGCATTTGTCTAAAAACATGTCCCTTTTTCATGAGATTATGTCTTATATTAAAAATTATTCATCTCAGAATGTTCTGCAGTACACTGAGCAATTACAAAGGCGGTTTTGTTGTTAACTTACCAGGTAGAGCTGAGGTTGCAGCAGACACAGAGGGGACAGTGGGCACAGTGGAGGGAGCAGAGGATGGAGATGGACCCAAGATGAAAAACATGTCCCTTGTCATATGATTATATCTTATATTAGTATATCTTAATGAGACAATCTGACTAGAAATTAAATATATATGGTGACAGTTTTTCCCTCACCTGATTCATTAGCCTTGGCTGAGCCTGAGGAGGTGGACTGCCCCTGGGCTGAGCCAGTGCCTCCTCCAAAATACTTTAACAGTGCTCCTGGGGAAGTTTCATATAACTTATGACCATAATAGGGAGTTGATGTAAGAAGGAATATGTTTATTTACTCACATAAATTACTATGCTCTGCAGCAAACAATTGCAAACAACATATCTCAAACTATAAGTTAACTAAGTTAATTCATTAACGCAAAAACATATTGCTAGCAAATGTCACCACGTTTGTAATTAACGTTAGTTGTTATTAAACATCTATCAAACGTTATCAAAAACATTGTTTTGATGCCCAAAAGTGACCCAGAAAATATATGTATATATATATATATATATATATATATATTTATTATTATTTTTTTTTTGGTATATATATATATCAACTTATTCAAAGTATTACACAAACACAAAAACGTTAGCTTGAATAGTAAGCTATATAACAGTAAAAGAGAAATTTCTCTAGTTTTGAACTAATGTTAGCTAGCTAATTTGCTATTATAGGCTAACGTAGTTGGAACAAAATATCAACAATAATTAGGGACTTTCCTAATTTGAGGAAACTTTTCAAAATCTCCTTGACACCAAACTTTACATTACCAAGACATGCAAACATACCTTTATATTGTTGTTTTTTTCTCCTCTTCCTCTTTCTTCCTTTTTATTTCTTCTGCCCCTGAAGGGTATGTCCTTTTTTGCGACATTATCAGGCCTTCCACCTGCTCCTAGCTCCTTGGATGTGCAGTGCGCACTGCACAGCTGGAGCCTGGATGACACGTTACTAGCGGAGCTTTGACATTTAGAGCAGAGAGGCAGTAGGAAACTACACTCTGTTAACATAATATTGTCTTTTTGTACAAGAACGTACATTTGATAATATATGAATCATCCTCACTCACACATGGAACAAAAATAATTAATTTTTTCTTTTTTTAAGTTAATTGCTCTTGGGGGCCCCCTAGTGTTCATGGGGCCCTAAGCAGGTGCTTAGTTCGCTTATGCCTTGGGCCGGCTCTGCTTGCAGTAATTTGGCCAGGTTTACAGTGAATCAGCGTAACATTTATTTAATACATATATAACGTTAACGAATAATTTGAAGCAAATCAATTGACCTGAATTAAGATTTTCATGTAACTTTAGTAACAAGTTTTTTATTTGGATGTCACTTGATTTGAATAAGCTAGTTAATAAGCTAAGTCCCATTTAACGGTAATGTTAGTGTTCTTTCTTACCATGAATGTTTTGTTGATGCCAAATAAGAAATTCGAGTTAGTAGTTGAATTTGCAGTGTACATAACGGCTGACATTAAAGACTATATCCTAGAACCCACACCGCTATTGCAACCAGCGCGCATATTTATGATTTTGACATTGATAAAAGTCCAAAGGGGACTGAAATGTATCTGTAACATTAACGTTACTGTTATCAACAGCGCATTGCGAGATTAGGCTCTAGAACATGATAAAGAAATGTAGAGATTGTGAAAGAAAGGCAGTGTTATACTTGTTACAAGATGTTAATTTCTTTCAGTACATCACCGGTGTTGAGGTCATGGCCACTTGAGATGTCTCCACCAAGCCTGCTACACACAGCAGAAACTGTAAGTACCAGTTTTGGCTACTTGACTTTCGACAGCTAATATTACATTGTCTTCCAAGGACAATAAGAAAGCATTTCAAAGACTGTCATTTATATTTTGAGGTGCTGCTCCCTGTTTTATTTTATCCTACAGATGTGACATAATAGTATTGTCAACAAAAAGAAGTGATTTACCCTTTATATTGAACTTTCTGTTTTTCATTACCTAAAGCATTTATTACACTCATTTTACTTTCATAGGCACAATGTGGATCATTGATGACAGCTATGTCCGGTGTGGTGTCCAGAGAGCTGCAGAGACCTTGGGTAGCACCCTCAGCATGCCGGGCGTCCGTGTCTGCTGGTGTGGCTGGGGTGGACTGCAGTGGAGAGGCCTTCTCTCCTTCTTTTCCCACTGCCTGCGAGGAAGAGCGGCACCAAATGTCCTCATCATCCACTGAGCTGGCAATGACATGGGGAAGGTCAGCAGTGTCAAGCTGGTCAGCATGATGAAGGAGGACCTGCACCAGCTTCACCTCCAGCATCCTGGCATTAAGATAATATTTTCTTCATTGGCCCAAAGGTGCAGGTGGGAGGCTGGTGGCAATCCAGCAAAGATTGATAAGGCCAGGAAATTTGTTAACAGTGTTATGGCTACATTTGTTCATAGTTTAAATGGTGCCATAATTGAGCACCCTCACATCAGACACACTCATCTCACACCTGGGAGAAATTATATGTTTTTAAATAAATTAGTTGTCTTAAAGACCACCTCCAAACGCAGTGAACTGCTTACAGTTGGCAGTGTCACTGCTTTCGAATTTGGCCTTTAGGACACATTTTGTTAGGCCTGAACATAGCCCAGGCTGTCATGGCTAATGTTGAGTTTTTGATATTCTTTGTTTGTTAAAAAAACAAACATCTGTAGCTATAACGCTGTTACCACCTCTGCTCTTCCTCATCCCTACAATCCCACCCTTTATCCCCTTTTCCCCCTACCACCCTATGTACTCTGCAGCTCTCTGGGCCCATGCTGGGCATGGCTGTTACCACTTTCACAGGCTCAGTCTGTTTTGACTAAAGGGGTATTGACTTTTTTTGCTATGTCCTTTTATTTACTAAAGGGGTATTGACTTTTTTTGCTATGTCCTTTTATTTAAAACATTCAGTTCATTTTTAACTTAATAAATTCTATTTACATTTGCACTCCTTTTGTCTTTATTACTGACTGAATTTTGTATTTCACAATCAAATCTAACTGTCAATTGAAAGGACAAGCAAATCATACACTACAGATAAAACATAAAGCATTAACGTTTAAAACTGACATTGACAAATAATTAAGCAGTCCATTTCTGTGTGGGCCTGATAATTTTAACTTTGTTCTTGAAGATAACTAAGCACCTTACACCCAGCAGCAGAGCCTGAGAAGATTTTGGAGAGTAACCTTTGTTTGCTGCTCTGTTAGAAGTCTAACACAGAAGAATGTGACTGGATAAAAGGGCTCAAAGTGAAAAACAAAGAATTAGCTGGGCACAATAGTTTTGAAGCCCCCAAGGAGGTATCACTTGTTCGCTATGTTGCCAACCCCCAAGGAGGTATCACTTGTTCGCTATGTTGCCAACTCTGAGAGGGTCTTCCTCAGGCAAAGGTAACGTGACGTTTTTATAGTGAGGCAAATCGTAATACACAATTGGCTGATTATGTTTCTTTTTTTTTTTTTTTAGCCTTACTATATAAGCCTAAATACCGAGCAATACCCACAGAACCTTCTCATATGTCAGAACGTCACAAATAAATGATACCTCCTACGGAGCTTAAAACTATTCAGAGTGCAGATATTTCCTTGTTTTTCACAAAAGGAGAATAGATTCTCAGTGAATTTTCTTCATTTGTCTTAAAGAAATGTTCAAACAAAACCAGCACATAACATCAGCTTTTCATTTTGTTTTTACATTCTGCTAAGATAAATGCAAACTTGGGTAAATGTTAAGACATAAATGAAAACATTAAGATACCATTAATATTTATTATATTTTGTTAATGGTTTAAATCATCACTATATTTCCAATCATCACAGGAAACTGATGAATAGCAGCTTACAAAAAATGTGCTTTTACTCGAAAGTAAATTTTGTCTGATCCATTTTATATAACAAAAATTATAACCATTACACAAAATAAAGTCAAAGCTTGCATTCATGAAAACATTCATATTAAAAAAGGTTACAAAAAGTACACAGTAACAGTAATTATAAAACCTATGGATTAGGACGCAGTGTCAAAAACAACCTCTTTACTGTGGAGTAAACATCACATTCGCCGAGGCGTTGTAACTTTCCTCAAGTGTCCTACATGAGAGAAAGATGACAGGTTAAAAACACAGGTAGAAAACATTGACTACAGCCTGTCTTGGTTAAAAGCCCACTCACCACCAAAATGATCTTATTGCTGAGTAAGTAGCTGTCATTCATAAAATAGTTTTGTGTTTAAGTTCTGTAGATATTCGACTTTATATTTGAATGTGATTTTAAATTTAACAGTGTACTACCAAGACAACTGGAGTATGAATGTACAGTATGCAATACATCCACATTAAAATAATTGTTGCTATCAAAAGGAAACTGAACTGTTCTCAAAGCTCCCTGCCACTGTGGAATCATGCTATGTTCGGCTGTCTCATTTTGAGAATATTTTTTTCCATTGGTTCTTCATAGACAGTGTTCACTGCACAGACAGGAAGTCTTGTTTGGAGTCCAGTTCTGTCTTCTCGTGTTGAGTGTCCACTGGTCCAGTCTGTCTGGGTCACCTAGAGGAAAACTTTACACAGACAAATAGATATTAAAAGTAACATATGTGTTAGGTTATCTACTTCACAGACTCCTTTACATGCAAACAATACAACTTAAATTACTTAAATATTCAACAGATCATTATCAATTTATTTTAGCAAAACAAAAAGGTGGTGGCCATCACAGTCCTCATATTCTGTCTGTGCATTATCTAGTGTTGTGTTGCTACAGGCCTATATCCTACACTAATCTTATTAATATTTTTCATGTGACAGTCAAATGTCACATTAGTTTTTTTTTTAGGGATGTCCCGATCCAATATTCGGATCAGTATCAGCCGCCGATATTAGCAAAAAACGTGCATCGGCATCGGATCGGACTGCATGGAAAAATGCCGATCCAAGAACTCCGATCCAGTTTTTCATAGAGTCCAATCCAGGTTTTCCGGCCAGCCCAGCGCTCCGCGATTCAAGCAGTCCATTCCAGTGATCCACTCCAGCACTTACTATCAATCCACCAGGTCAGCATGCAGACACACAGGAAACAGCAGCACCAGGCTGGCACTGACACTACAAAAATAACTGAAAAGGAAAGGCTGCATTGTTTGTTAAATGTCAACAATGTCTTGTGGTGTTAATCTATTTTTTATTTATCAGCGGGGCAAAGCACAAGTGTGTGGAGTCTTGCTGCTATTTTAATTTCAATGTTAGACATTTGAAAGATTTCTTGTGTTGATTTATTTTCTATTTATTAAGGGGCCAAAGCAGCCAAAGCAAACCAGCTATATTTTTTATTTAATGTTAATGTTCAAGTTTAAAGTTTCTTTATTTAACCCTGTTAACAATAAACAGGTCAGTTCTCATACCAACTGTTGTGGATCATTCTAACTAACCCCGATTAAGTAGTTCTTGTTAGAGTAATATCGCTTGATCAAACCTTTTCTAACATGACTGACAACAAAATAAGTGAATATGTATAATACGCGCTTGGATCGGATTGGTATCGGTATCGGCCAAAACTCAAGGCTGTAATATCGGTATCGGATCGGAAGTGAAAAAGCTGGATCCGGACATCCCTAGTTTTTTTTTAATTACGTTACACACCTTATTGTAATTTCACACAGTTCGCCACTTTATAATTTACATACACAAATATAGCCTTAATGTTACGTTAACGTTACACTGCTCATAAGACACATTTAACGTTAACATTGCATAACGTTAGCTAACTAACGTGGTGGACCTTTATTTTCAAACCTCACACAGAAGCCTTTTGTTCAAAATATTCTCTTCCTAAATGCCTAAATCCTAACACCTCTCTGTTAGGTTCTGACTTTGATGCATCCCGGATTGGCGTCTTGTTTGAAGGCTAACCGTTAGCTGGCTAGTTAGCTCGTTAACGAGCTAAGCTTGTTTTGTATTGTTTTGTCTGTTGCTCTGTAACTTGATGTGGATGTTGCTGCTGTGATACAGATCGCACTTAAAAATGAGACCTCTGGTCTCAACGTGATTTTACATGTCCTAAATAAAGGCTTAATAATATAATAATAAGCTGACAAGCTAGGTGGTGACCGCAGACACCGATACCCGCTAATTAGTGCTAACATATAAACATAAATAAAATAATACTAGAATTTCCTTATTTCACTTACCGAAAAAACTGGAGCACAGACTTCTTGGACGGTCTGTTGGTACAATTAATTGAACAGCAAGCCATATTACTCCAATATCTGCCTGAAAAATATATCCAAAAGGCACAAACACAGCTGAGAGGACAGGTTCAATGGCTTGAACATGGACACGAATTAGCTGAGACGATGCCGAGCAGACGGCTGAGTCTCCGCACAGTGGAGCCAGCGGCTAGTTAGCATGCTAGTTTACCCCCCCATAGTAAATATTGGTCTGTATGTGTGGGTTTTCTGTGTATTTTTATTTTGATGTCTGAGTTGTCTGTGTGGTGAATTTTGATGTCCAGAAAGGGTATGGATTGTTCTGTTTCCTCCTCGTGTGAATTTGATGTTCCCAGTGGTGTCTATGGTGTTTAAATGGTCCGTGAGTTTTTGAGTGTGTCCTGCTTTTATTTTTTCCAAAATGTCGTCCACATAGCGTTTCCACAGTGTGGGTCTGTATTCCTGTGATGTTATGGCCTTTTCTTCCAGATCCTCCATGAAAAAAACGCACATGATGGCAGAAAGCGGGTCCCCCATGGCAAATCCTTCCTTCTGTCTGTATGTTATGTTTCTGAACTGGAAATAAGTTGATGTGGCAATGAACTGAAGAAATTGAATGATGTCCTGAACAGTTAAGCTGGTGCGTCTCTTGAGTGTTCTGTCTGTTTGTAGCCGGTTCTGAACGATCTGTATTGTTGCTTGTACTGGTGTTTTGGTGAAGAGTGATATGATGTAATGCGATATGAATATTTTCTCTGGCCCTACTTTGATGTTTTTCCTCTGCTAGCTGTTTTGAGTTCTTGCAGTGTTGATCTGTTTGTCCTAAAACTGGTTTTATTATTTCTGCCAGTGCTTTTGATTAGTTGTATGTGACTGAACCAATGCTGTCTACAATCGGGCGTAAGGGTGTTCCTGTTTTGTGTATTTTTGGTGTGCCGTAAATCTTTGTGTATTTTTGGTGTGCCGTAAATCCTGGGGGTGACGTTGGCTGTAGGTATTAAATGGTTGTAAGTCTGCTTGTCTATTTTTTTTCCCATTTAGTAGTGGTTTTAGTAGTGCCTTGAGTTTATTTTTCGACAGCAGGTGGCGTGACAGGACGGTCACGCCTCCCTAATATCGGCTGATTGACAGATCAGCTGATAAAGACGCGTCACAACCACCACCAAGTGACACTTCTGAGGAAGGCAGAAGTTTCCACCAAAATATGTCAAGGTATGTAACATCCTAACATGTCTGAGATAAAAGAACAACTAAAGTCATTATCAGAAACTAAAGACATAATGAACACCACTGAACTATTAATTCACATGTATCACATAGACAGAACCAAATAAAAGCACAGGGTGAAGCTTATGATGCCGCTGTACATATTGCCTTTTCTCGGAGGACAGCTGTGAACAGGAGGTCAGAGCTCTCACAGCGTGGGCACTAAAATCAGCCGGCAGGTCCTCCCCTGCTGCAATGCGTCACCATATTTCAAAAACAAGACATAACTTCTCAATATCTAGAAAAATACAAACACTAATTAAAAAACTCAAGTCCTTTTAAGTCATCTGTCTCAAGTCAAAGTCAAGTCTCAAGTCATGAATACAAAGTCAAGGTCGAGGTAATGAGGCTCTAAAATACATACCATTATTGTTCCTCCAGTCTGTGTCCGCAAAGGCCTCAACACTTTCCGCTGCACCAGGAAATTAGGCAAAAACAGGAGAGGAGGGATTTCTGTGATTGTTGCCACCGCGAGAGACCACTAAAGGGAAAAAAGAACACAATTAGTCGCAGAGACCTCCTTCTGTGCAGTGACTATCCCTGATAAGGCAAAAAACAAAGCTGACTGAAGAAAAACATAATAATGCTGCCAGTGGGCTAAGTCTTGAGCCTTGACTCTCACATGAAAACAGGACAGCACAGTAGAAATTCAATTCAGAGCAAAGTACAAACAACTGAGCTACAGCCTAAATATAACTTAAGATGTCCTTTATTCCCTATCTGCCTGCCTGCCCACCCGCCTGTCTGCCTACCTACCTATCAACCTATCTACAAAGTAGAAGTGCAAAACCTCTTATTGATTCAAAAGAAAGGAGCTGAATATGTTTGACATGACTGATTTGAATGAGGACTAATTCCCCTGTAGGATAATCCACTGCGTTTAGATGAGAACTCTCTGCTCTGTTATTTCGCCTCCTGCATTGCAACATTAGAAGGCCAATGTGAAATAGAGGGAACAATTAGCAGGGAAAATCCCAGAAAACAAACTCTTCTTCTTGGATCACATTGAAACTATTATTAAATGTGAACAGTAACATTTACTAATTGTTTTATGACAAATCCATTCATGCTGGCCAGTATGCTGGTTCATCCGGTAAACCGGTTGTAAGTATCCATATGATATGACTTTTTCATATACAGGCATATCGGCACATAGCAGAAACACGTGTTATAACTCTTCTACGGGCAGCCCTATTAACTGCGTACCCTTCGCACTAATGGTTAACTGTATAACACAGAAATTAATAATCCAAAACTTACTCTCCAAAAGGGCAAAACACCATGCCACACAACAATGTGTGACACCTAAACAATTTGTAACACACATTTTCAAAATTACACTGCTGAACTGCATGTTAGGCACTTAGCATAACAGTTCTTTAACAGCTGGAAGAAACTCCGTCGTTCAGTAACATTATATTTAAGAACAGAAAAGAGAGATGGAGGATGAAGAAAGGGACCACAAGACCAGAGAGGTATCAGAAGAACTTGTGCCCAAGAGAGGAGCTGAGTCAGCTGTTTGGAAGCTTTATGGTCTTAAAAAATCTGACTCGCATGAGCCTGAAGGAAAAAAACCCCATAAAAAACACTTCAAAGACGACACAGCGGAGCTTACCAGTAACATTAGCTGCACGTCTCCAGACACCATAGTTAATAGGAGTTTAGAATACACTTTAATCATTTTAATTGTAGCAACATCATATCCTATATTATTATTCTATTGGTTAAGTTTAATTTGCATTTTCAATATTAATAACTTATATTATTTAAAAGATCAATACATGGCATGTACGCATGTATGTATGTATGTATGCATGTACATGGCAGTATTGATACATATTGCCATGCAAAATATCATGATACTATGCTGTACTGATTTTTTTCCCCCACCCATAATGGTTACTGCCAGAGTCAGAGATGACAGAGACACAACAGATCCTCCTGCTTCCCTGACGTCAGTGGTGTTGCAACATGTTACATAAACAAGTCACGTAAACAACAACGGTGTCTGACAGAAGTACTACAGTGTGCCAGCTACGCTAGTGAAACAAAAGTCAAAATAGCGTTTTGTAGGAGAGGAAACTGAGGAAGCTGTAACTGTAAAATACCCTCTGTCATTCAGTGGCTGTTGTTTCTGTGTTCTCAAGTTTTTCAGTTGACTAGTGACATAAATTATTATTTTTTACATTTACATATGAAAATTTAATATAGCCTATGGCAAATACCATGCAGTGTGTAGAATACCTATCACTCCACCCGGCTCAGTCTTGGCAAGGTGCTGAAAAACATAAATGTACCATGCAGTCTAACTTTTTAAACAAGATCAGCTGATCCTTACAAATCAACACTTGTTAGTCTAACAGCAACATAGCCATCAGTGCCTAAAAAATATTTAAACCAAAAATCAAATTGAATCGTGATCTTCAAAAGTGTAATCCAACCATGGATTTAGGGAGTCGTGATTGATCTTGTATGATGATATTAAAAAAAATTACAAATTGTTCATAATACTGCCCAGCACTAAAATCCTTTTAAAATCCTGATGGTTGCCTCAGCTCCTGAGTCATGCATGTTAGACTCAGTGGAGATGTAGAAAAAGAAATGAGGAGATGAAGAACTGTGATGAAAATGCCATGCTGTCATAATGATAGATTCACTAGAGGTTTGCAGTGTTGAGGGAAAACAAAGCAACCTTTAATCTGTTGAGGTAGCGTTTGGTGTGAACCACCAGCAGATCTTCTTCAGTAGCTTCACGGGCTTCCACGATGTTTCCATCAGTGACGAACTGCTCCTCTGAGACAAAGGCATTGTTTGATTAGACTCACATATGGCAAACAGGCTTGAGACTGAAAAGATAATACTGTTTTTATTGGAGATTTTACTTCTCAACAACTTTAAAAACACTAACGTTGCATTTCAAATAGGTTGAAAAATCTAAAACTTCCAGGTAAGAAAAACACTGAACCATGGATACTCAACTTGCTTTGCCTAGAGGCCACTTTTACAAAATAACAATGATAAAATAACAAAATACTGTAATAATATAAATTCATAAGATTTATCAGTATGTATAATAAATGCCTGTTTTCAACCTTTCGAAGTTTGCTGTACATAGTGGTGTTCGAGGATTTGAGGATGAGTTGAGTATCACTGCACTACAGTGTCCAGCCCTACAGCAACTAACAAGCCATTCTCTCTCATGGATTTAAACAGAAGAAAAATTCCATGTCCTCAGTTTAGTATTGAGTGGGCATGTGTTTTACTGAAATACCACCATCACTCATTTAAACTGCATGAACTCAAAAGGAGAAGCACCAAATCGAAATCCACCAATACATTGCCATAGTCAATATTATTTTAGCTTATCACTAACATATACCTGTGTTTGCAGTACATAAATGGCAAAGATGTTTTAGAGGTGATCCGAAAGTCAGACCACCCTATTTCAATGATCCATAGTGCATGATCTGTAGTGCATGGAACAAGTACAATTAGGTCATGTCCAACTACACTTTGCTAGGTAAAATAGGACAACTTCGGCTTTTTTTCTTTCATCTTTATTTCCCCTATTGTGTTTTTGAAATTGGTCTAATATTTAGCAAGAGGGCAGCAGCTGGCAGCCATGGAACAGCTGCAATGTAAGCATATAGGGCAACTAAACACAGTCAGTGTATCTCCATTAAAAGTACTTATTTTCACCACTGAAAGGCTCACATTGTTAATGTAAGTGTCTGAAGTGTCTCTTTACCTTTCACTTGATCTGGTCTGTTTGTTGTTGCCTCGTTAGGCGGAAGTCTCATTCAAAATATTGCGAGATGTGACTTGTTGCAGGAAGACAACGGTGTGTGTGCTACCTCAGACTCAGAGCTCAGAGGGTGTGCCTTCTCTATAGAGAATTAACTCTCACAGGGGTGATAGCAACAAAATCCTAAACCTAACATTTTTTTCAGGTTGAAGCATGAGGAATTGATTTTTAATCAATTAATTTAATTACATTTTTGGACTTATTTGATATAATTTCCTGAAATCTGGTGCAGTTTGGGGTGCCTGGCTATTGATGGGCAATACATTCATACAGAGCCAACATCCTGCATTTCAGGGCTCGGCATTAACAAGTATGAGCTGAGCTTTCAACAGAGTGATGTAATAACACAGGGTTTGGGCTTTAACTGCCCCATAACTACAGACTTCAGGGCCTTAACAATGACTCTAAAGTCAAGTTAACTTTACACCGCTAACTTTTTGCACAGATTCACAAGGGGCTGCAAGATGGTGAATGACAAATCATGTTCTGCGATGAAGGAGCACACGCTTACCTGCTGGTCGACAACACAATCTGTCATCAACGCCGGTATATCAGCGGTGACTGCAGCTCCCGGTAAATGCGTTACGTGCTTTATTGCACGCACAGCGGCTTTATGACCGGGGTCTAATTCATGCCATGATAGGACTTTCTTGCCGCTGGTTGCATCCATCTATGCCTATCTCTTCTACCCACGCCCAACGCCATTTATTTTTCCTCTATTAGTCCTTTATTGACTATCTGGAAGGTTTTCCCTGGGTTTCATTAACCTGCTTTCCATCTTTATGAGAGTGTCTACGACATGAGCTCCACTTGAATCTGAAGTTGGCTCTGAATCAAGTTTGTTCCTCCCCCCAAGACCCACCCCCGCTCTACTTCTGATTGGTTAGTAGCCTAACTTTGGTCTGGCTGGAAGCGAAAGCTTGGTTGAGAGCGAGAGGTCTCCGTTTAAAGCTCTTCTACCAGAGCCCGTCTATTGTCTGCGACACACGCATGTATCCCACATCAATTTTTATTTATTTTTTTTCTCGCTGATCACCGGAAATCCGGCATGGTGCCTACACTTCAGTACAGAGTCAATGCCAACACGCAAAAAACGGAAATCCGGCATGGTGCCTACACTTCAGTACAGAGTCAATGCCAACACGCAAAAAAATGCATCGGTACCTAGTTTTTTTCGGCACCGTAAGTACCGGATACAACTTTGCCCTCAGCGGGCCATGTTGATTCCTGTCGGAACTGACAGGGGCAGTATACATACGTCAGTCGGTGTCGAGAACAAGCGACGAAGAAGAACGCCGGTTCTCCATCGTCTTTGCTAGAAACAATGGCTTTTACACATGCTGCTGGAGCCACAACACCTCGGCTTGGCAAAAAGTCAGGTAGAAGTAGAGTGTGTGGAGAGGATCTCATTTAGGCCTCATTTACATCGCAAGCGATGCGTTCGCGTAGCCCTCGCGAATGGTCGCTGTTTACTCGTGATTTCATTTCGGCGAGCATGTTATCAGGTTAGAGCATTCACACTGCATCCGCTCTACCTTCTGCTCAAGTCGTGCTGCTTTCGCGAGCAAGCTCGAAAATAGAAGAGACGCCAATTTTTTGCACGAGTCGCGAGCGAATGGTCGCGGTATTCAACAAAAAACATGAGATTGCGTATGTTGTGACCTCTCTCGGCCACCGCAGACATCTCCCCCTTGACCAAGCCAGACCTGACAGGCACATGTTTCATGTACTTACCCATTTGTAGTATAAATATTAATTATCCAAGCGTTGGAATAATCACTGGCGCGCGAACCTGTCCACCCTGAGCTTTGGGTCCAAACTCACTTCTTCTTCTTTGGGGTTTATTGGAGCACTACCACCACCAACTGTTCGGGTGTGGTTTGTTTTTTGACAGGACAGCAGCGGCCACTGCGCGACGTGTCTGTTCGGTGTTGGTGTGAATACACGTGTGCTGCCGCAACGCTTGTGGATCGCTTGCGGTGTAAATGAGGCCTAGAGTTAAAGTTTGAAACAGTTTTAATAAAGTAGTGAATTTAGAAATACATGAGTTCTGTTTTTCGATTTTTATTGTGTTATCGAATGAGTATCACTGGTATTAAAGTTAAAGTTAAAGTTCCACTGATTGTCACACACCTGAGTGTGTGAAATTTGTTCTACGCATTTGACCCATCCACTGAGGGAGCGGTGAGCAGCAGCGGTGCCGCACTCGGGAATCATGTGGTGATCTAACCCCCCATTTCCAACCCCTGATGCTGAGTGCCAAGCAGGGAGGCAATGGGTCCCATTTTTATAGTCTTTGGTATGACCCAGCCGGGGATCGAACCCACGACCTCCCAGTCTCAGGGCGGACACTCTACCACTGAGCTGGTATTGGTATCGACCACCGGAATTCTGGTATCGTGACAAGCCTAACTACTATGATAGCATCTACATTCCTATAATAAGTACTACAGAAAATTGTACAAAGCAGTTCACATTATATTCTTATAATTCTTCCAGCGATGACAGTGAGGTAGATGATTATTCCCATGTAAAAATACTCATTTTCCTAACTCTTACTGATGTGTTGAACTGAAGTTAAGATGCATTTTCATCACTGATACTTGAGTAGTTGGTCATTAATGATCAAAAGGGGGGACATGTGCTGGTAATTTTGTCTATGCTTACATTGTTTCATTCTTCTTCAGTTTGTAAGTGTGTGACCTTTGCATTCCCCTTTGTAAACATCTGTTGTTACTTGACATCATCAAGAGATTTACATTCACTATAATCTCGCCTTCAAAAACAGTCCATTGACTGTCTAACAGATACAGCCGATTACCTAACATGTTGCAACAGGTATGTTCCCCTGATATAATCAAGAGAACATAATTAAATCAGGAAAGCACAAGAAAGCTACAATTGATTTCTCATCATCTTCTCGTCTGAGTGCAGGTATAAAGATGCCCTGTATTCAATGTTCTGAGCACAACCTCTGAGCTCTGAGCTCTGAGCTTGAGGTTGTGCCTTCTCGATAGAGAATAAACTCCCGTACATAAAGCTATCCAGTCTTGCTTGCTGACTCCCAAGCAGATCAGCTTAAAATTGCCACAACAAATTCATTTACAAATGCTGTTTAAATAATATACTCATAGTGATCAAGCAGTCCATTTACGGTGTTCATTTAGGATCTTTTCATACATGATAACACATGGAAAAAATAAAACAATTCTATTTCCGTTCTATTTGTCTTTTTTTTTTTTCTTTTACTTTACTCCTATGCTAGTTTGCCTCACAGCTACACGTTTGCTTCCAGCTGGCTACCTGAAGCTGCTTGCTATGTGCTCATGAAAATCATAACAGGCAAAAGAAAGTCATTCTTTCTCCTGGTAAAACATAGTCTCCTCAAAGCTTGTGCACATGTGGATTGATAATGAAACAGCCGCACTGTGTAGGGAATCTACTGGGTATTTTAAAAAGCAGAGATATATTTTTATATATTTGTTGAAATTTGTGATACTACGTGTCACACGGGGAGAGCAAAATGTTGTGATCTAGGCACCAGTGCTATGTTATACATGGTAGCACCATTTGCTGGGTCTTAAGCCTTAACACGGGCCTGACCTTGTAATAGATCTCCAATTAAAGTATCAAATTGGCTATCAGATATAATTAATAATTACTAATAATAATCATTATGTTAAATAATGTGACTTAATTTACATTTAATCACCTTGTGGGGCGCCATTCCCGAAAAGGGAAAAATGACAACTATTAATTTGAAATTCTGATTGATAATTAAATTAATAACTATAACCAAAATTACTATATTAATAGTAAAGGCTGAAGGATTTCAGAGTTCTTTACGTCGAAAGCCAATTTGTAAGTGAGTCGATGTGAATGTGATATGTGTTGCAAAGGGTCTGGATTAGTGCAGTCCAATAACCTAGCTGCAAACAATCACAAAAATGACTAAATAAACAGCATTAAATCACAATAAAAAAGATAAACAGTCTTGCTTCGCTTGTACAACTGTAATAATGCTATGCCCAGTTGTTAAGTTACCAATCCTTGAATGGATGGAAGAAAGAGTTGCTTTGTGGTGTGCTGCTTTTGTTAGCCCGCAGAAGAAGGCTGGAAAGACCTGTGGTTCCACAAGCAGTCTTTGTTGTGTCCTTGCTCTGGAGGTGCAGACTCCGAGGAAGCCAGTCGCTCGGGGTCCTTGCAGAGTTAGACGCTGGGGTTCTAACCCAACTTAGTTCTCGTTGTTGCTGGATAGTCAGTTGCAAACCTTGTGTTTGCACACTAATTTCGCTGGTTTCCAGGTTCTGGCCCTGCTGAAGGCATGAAGATCAGGGTCCAGGAAAAGGGTGCAAGAGTCTGAGAGCAACCAATGGGGTTCATTTCCATTGCTACGCAGATGATACACAGGGCTAAATCGCCACTAAACCCTCAACTGCTCTTCCTCCCACCTCCCTCACCTCCTGCCTTGAGGACATCAGGAATTGGAGGAGCACGAACTTTTTGAAGCCCAACGGCAGCAAAACTAAGGCTCACTGGTTCTAAGAACACCCTGTCTGAAATCCACAGTACCCAAGTCCCACACATCATCATTGATAATTTCCCTGTACCCGTCTCCAGCCAAATCAAGGAGAGGGGTCTGGCTGCAGACCTCCAGTGTGGGGTCGCTTCCGGTGCAGCCTCCAGTCTCAGGCCGGCTCCAGTCTCAGGACCGGAAAAAAGGGTAGGTTACAAAAGGTAACCGTGGTTCTTTGAATAAAGGTCAACACGCCACCGTATGGGTCACTCTCTCTGAGGGTGATCTGTTTCAGGAGACAATGTAGCAAATTAATCACATTAACACCTCCGCCCTGCGGGCGCAATCGGAGCCGATATATACAGCTGTGCGATCGCCTGTTCAGTCTCTTTTCTCCGACTGAGGCCAAACCAGCCTTCTGAATGACACTGCAAGCTGGCGTGTTGACCTTTATTCATAGAACCACAGTTACCATCGTTAACCATCCGTTCTATTTCATATCAGGTCAACACGCCACCGTAAGGGTCAACAGTATACCAAATAAGGTCAGGCAGGAGGTGAAGTGAGGCAAAAAACACTCAGAACAACAGGTCGGTTTAGAACATATATATCGAGGAAAGCCTCAGGTTGTGATGAAACAGTCAAAGGCCGATGAAGGCCACCTGTTGTGAAATAAAACATTTTCAACTGAGAAGGAAACGGTCCCCATAAACAGAACCTCCTTAATCAATGAAACACAACCACCGGGTGAATACCAACCCTGAAGCCATGGTCCAGCATGGCTGGGACCACACAATTTACTGGCCTGAAGCCGTGGTCCAGTACGGCAAGGACCACACACTTCACTGGCCTGAAGCCACGGTCCAGCATGGCAGGGACAGCACAGTTCACTGGCCTGCTTCCAGAACGGCAGAGGCCATTGATGAAGCAAAATTTAGTCTGTCAAACCTTGCGAAGGTCCCAGAAGAGGCCCAACCGGCCGCCGCACAAATGTCCTCCAAGGGAGCCCCCTTGAAGAGCGCCCAAGAGGCAGTCATCCCTCTGGTGGAGTGGGCCACCAGCACCATCATAGGCCAGAGCTATGGCCTCGACGACCCAGCGGGCCAAACACTGTTTGGACAGAGCTTGGCCCAGCTTAGCTTCCCCATAGCACACAAAGCGCTGATCAGTCTGTCTAACGGGGCGTGTGCGGTCGATGTACACCCTCAGGAACCGGACCGGACAGACCAAGTGCAACTGGGCTGCCTCCACAGATTCATGGGGAGGAGGATGGAAAGGCTCCAGAACCAAGGGCCTCAACACAAAAGAGCGAGGGAGCACCTTCAGTAAAAAAGATGGATTAGGCAGGAGAGAGATAGCAGATCCCTCTCCTCCTAATCTCAGACAAGACGGATGCACAGACAGGGCATGCAGTTCAGAGACCCGCTTCGCTGAGGCCATTGCAAGGAGAAAGGCTGTTTTGAGGGAAAGAAGCTCCAGCCCCAAATTGGCCAAAGGCTCAAAAGGAGGCTCCGACAGAACCCGCAGCATCAACTGCAAATCCCATGATGGGACCATGTGGGACCTTGGTGGCCGTATATGCCTAGCCCCCTTCAAAAACCGGCTAACAAGGGTCTGTGAGCCCACTGTCCTACCCTCAATAGGGATACGACGGTCAGATATGGCCGCCACGTAGTCCCTCAAGGTGGATTCTGTCAGCCCTTTCTCCAATAGTGTCTGTAAAAATAAGAGGACCCCCCGTGTCCAACAGGAGACCGAGTTCCAGCCCTTTCCTGCACACCACTGGAAAAACCGTTTCCATCTACCAGCGTAAAGCACCCTGGTAGAGGGAGCTCTGGCTGCCTACAGGGTAACCATAACAGCAGGACTCAAGCTGCAGGGCGGGCCCCGTCTAGGGGCCAGACATGCAGCCTGTGAATCCCTGGGTTCTGGTGCCGGAGCTGCCCTTGAACCTGCAACAGCATGTCCGGCCTGACTGGGAGACACCATGGGGTTCCTGCCAGCAGCCTCTGCAAGGTCGCCATCCATGGCTGATGTGGCCAATCTGGGGCCACAAGCAGAACCCTGGCCTCCATCATCCCCACCTTGGCCAGAATGGCTGGTATGACAGGACAGGGAGGAAACGCGTACACAGCAGGCCCTGGGGCCACCGGCCTGCAAGAGCGTCCACCCCCAATGTTCCCACCGGCCCCGCTATGGAGTACCGCAGCGGGCAGTGGGTGGTCTCCAGTGAGGCAAACAGGTCTACCTGGGCCTCTCCGAATCGAGACCAAATGGCTTCCACAATCTGTGGGTGAAGTCGCCACTTCCCTGGCCTGGGGCCGCCCCTGAACAGGAAATCTGCTGCCACGTTCACCTCCCCCGGCAAGTGGATGGCTCTCAGGAACACACCCTGAGCATGAGCCCAGAGGAGGAATTTGTGTGCCAGGTTGTGCAAGGACCTTGACCGCAGACCTCCCTGGTGGCTGATGTAGGCAACCACGGTTGAATTGTCGGTCCGAACCAACACGTGCTTACCCCGAATCACGGGACAGAAATACACCAAGGCCCGATACACTGGCTCCAGTTCGAGCAGGTTGATGGGAGGCAAATCAAAGACACAGGGATAGCCCTCAGGCCATCCTCGTGGGGGCTCACCTTGTGCCCGGCAAGCCAACGCTGAAGCAACCCCAGAGGCACCACCTAGGATGCTGCCGCCATGAGTCCTAACAGCCTCCAGCCATGCTTCACTGTTATGTGCTCGCCCACAGTTAAATGTGACAAGCTGTCCATCAGCACCGCTGTCCTCTTCAAGGTCAGGACAGCTTTCATTGAGGTTGAATCTAGAACCAAACCTAGATATTCCACCGTCCTGGATAGAACAAGGCAACTCTTCTCCCTGTTCAAGGCCAGCCCCAGGTCTTCGAGGTGTTTCAACACCGTCAAGGTGTCGAGCCAGGCCTGCTGTTATGTTGGGGAGCGAACCAACCAATCGTCCAGGTAATTCAAGATATGAATACCCTGGCGATGGAGAGGGGCCAGCGCCACCTCCATGCACTTTGTGAAGGTGCGAGGGGACAAGGACAGGCCCAATGGGAGGACGATATACTCGTATGCCTTGCCTTGAAAGAAGAAACGGAGGTACTTCCTGTGGTCTCTGTGTACAGGAATGTGGAAGTATGCATCTCACAGATCCACTGTAGTGAACCAGTCCCCGTGCCTTATAGATGACAGAAGGCACAACAGATGGAGCATATGGAAGGGCAGGCGTTTCAGAAAGCCGTTGAACCCCTTTAGGTTCAAGATAGGACGGAGGCCTCCGTTATTCTTTGGGACCAGGAAGTAGGTTGAATAAAACCCTTGGCACATCTCGCTGCTGGGAAAGGGTGTTATTGCTCCCTTCTTCAGAAGGGCCAAGACCTCTGCCACAAGGGACTGACAATCTGTCATGTCGTTTAGGAGGGTAGGAATGATTCCGGAAAACTGTGGTGGTCTGGTTCGGAACTGGAGTCTGTACCCTGACTCCAGTGTATTCAGTACCCAAGGGCAGCGAGTACACTGGCGCCAGTGAGCAAGGTGCTGAGGAGTGAAGCGTGAAGCCGGAGGCCGATAACCGTCAGCGGCGGAAACGGCCACCAGCCGACTGGGGTCCGGTGCCCCCGAGATGGGTGGGTCCCCCTGCGGTCATTGCGAAAGGAACGCTGGCGAGCCTGGCCACCCCTGACAGGGGGCCCTCGGGTGGCAGGTTGCGGTGCCCTGGAGGCTGTAGAGACGGCTGGAAAGGACCCACGACCCCAGCACAAACGTGAGGCTGGTATATCCCTCACAGAGCGCGTCAGCTCCCTCGCCCTACGAGACTGCTCCAAGGCTGTCTCACAGGGTGGACCAAAGACTCTCCTGGCACCACTGGAGCCACCAGGACAGCAATGCAGTCCTGGTTGGACAAATTGGACTGGGACAGCCAGACTTGGCGGTGCGCCTGGACCATTGAGGCCATTGACTGTCCAAGGGCCTGAGCATGCGCACTGGTTCCCCGCAGCAACATGTCCGCTACGCGGAGCATCTCAGCCGTCTCACCACTTGGGGTTGCTGAAGCCACATCCTGCAGCAGGCCCTCCAAATAAAGCAGCAACAAGGAATTGGTGCACGCTAGCCTAGCTGCCAAAGCTGAGGCATGATAAGCTCAGCGGAGCTGGTTATCAGTTGCCCTGCAGCGCCTGTTAGGGTGATTTGCATCCCTGCCGGCCCTTGCCACAGCTCCTGCTAGCATAGCAAAGGTAGGCCCAACTTGGGGGAACTAGGAGCCCTCCACAAGGACTGCAATTCTGTCATAAAATCAGGGAGGGCAGGGAGCCCGTCTGACCTGCGTCGGCGCGAGCCCCTGTCAAATACTGAAGCAGCTGGAAGCAGAACTTGGCAGACCAGCTGGAAGCGTGCTGCTGCTCTCACAACCACAGCCCTATCAGAAGGGTCCATCGGCTCAGGCTCCGAAGCCTGCGAAGAACCATCCCCCAAATCAGAGAGCGACTGGACATCCTCCTAGGACTGGGGGTCATGCAGGTAGTCCAGATTGTCAGAGGCTGCAACAGAAAGCACATCTGGATCCTTATCCCAGACCTAGGGGGTTGGGCTGCTCATGTCACGCAGCCCCAAAGGGCGCTGAGCATGAACAAGCTACTGCAGGGTATCTTGCATTGCCTGCACCTGCAGCTGCCCAAACTCCACCTCCGGGCGCTTCCTCTTCCACGCGCGCCGTCTATCCACCAGCGGTGGGCCGCGCGCCGCCTCTGTCTCCAGCTCATCCTCATCCTCCGCCCGCTGATCACCTTGGCCAAGGGGAATTGATGGAGGGGGAAAAATATCGCCATGCACGTCCTGTGACATGGTCTGGCACGCCAAGACAGTCACTTGGATCTAGCAGGAAAATACAGGTGTGGATAAAGCCTCAGGCAGCGTACGACCTCGCGGCCGCAGCGGCTCCTCTCAGCTCGAAAAAGTAAGTATTTTTACTACTCACCTGGCCGAAGACCACAACAAACAATTTCAGCCACGTGAGGTAGCGTTTTCCCTCACAGGAAAAGAGGCTCCCCACAGCATCACACAATAAATATAACTCCAAAAACGATCCGATCATCCGCGCACTCTTCCTTACTGCAGCAACAAGCTGTTCCTGAAGGAAGAAGGCATATTAGTATTGCTACTGATAGTTTCACATAACATGTTGCAATCTGAAAACCATACTCATGAGCTCCAGGAGGAGAAAAAGAGGCTGAACAGGCGATCGCACAGCTGTATATATAGGCTCTGATTGCGCCCGCAGGGCGGAGGTGTTAATGTGATTAATTTGCTACATTGTCTCCTGAAACAGCTCACCCCCGGAGAAAGTGACCCATACGGTGGCGTGTTGACCTGATATGAAATAGAACAAACTTTTTTAGCGTCTCCCCAAGGACTCGGGTATTTTCGGCTTTTTATCATCATCGTGACAACAGTAGATGACTGATTTTATTTATCCAAATAAAGTTCTGAATGCACGGGTCTTGCATATGTTTGCCGTTTTAATTTACATCGTTATCAATATGTGTAAATCTAAAGCACGCAAATTACTGAATGTTACAAATGTTGATGGGCTGTTTGTTATTTTAAAGTTAGTTACGTCAACAGTGGCTAGCGTTAGCTCCTAAAGTTTTGTAGCAGTGGCTTTTTTTCTGCGGATAACATAAGCTAACTGTTTATATATAACTGTGTGTTCAGCTTTGTTCAACGTTTTTAGTTAAGAGTTTAGCACAGGCATAGGTCTTAAGATGTTGTTCATGTCCAAATGAAGATAAAATTAAGATTTAAAATTTTGCTATCGGTCATGCCGCTGGGTTTACTGGAATCAGAAGTTTTCACCCAGCGTGTAAAGGCCGTATAAGATAATGTTAATCTTATTTAAAATGAAATGTATGTACTATGAGCTTCACATCAGTTTTTCTGTGATATGAAGATGCATCACTCAATTATTCAGGCAGATGGAAGGCATACAGTGGAACGCTGCACAACTTGTTGTAAGCTGTTCCACTGCCCCCTTTGCCCTAAATATAAGCCCGGCCAACCTGCCAAGCTCCAGCGGCAACTTGATGTTAACATCAAAACGCCATCACATTCAAAGGTATGTATCTTTGTGTGTCTGTGTGTGTTCTTGTGTCTCGTTAGTCATTGGCTAATTTAAACCTTTTTTCTTGACTTGCTCTTAGACAAAAAAATCTGCAAATGCAATTTGAACTGCCGGAGTGGAGGACATTTTCATTGCCCTATGTGTGAAAGAAGCATTATTAGAAGGACAGACATGGAGGGACACCTGAAGGCTTGCCGAGGTGCCACAACATCCTCAGCTGCTGCTCAATGCGAGCCAGACCCTAGTCCATCAGACACATCTGCTACACCCTCTCCCCTGCCTCCACCATCCACCATTCCACACATCTCCTCCTCTGCAGGATTGACTGTACCGCCTCCCCAACAAGATACAAACGCGCTTGCTGTTCCCTCGGCACAGTTAACTAAACCTTCTGCCATCCCCTTCTCAGCAGACACACATGTCCATTTTAAACCTGATTCAGCAACAACTGTAGCCTCCTCACCACTGGTGTCAAGTTCAGCTGACATGTCTTCGGTCCCTACTGCCCAGGAGACTAAAACTCCAACAATAACCCTTGACATACTGCAAATGTCAAATTGATGATTGATGGCCTTGTAGGGCACGACTGTTGTTGCTGTGCTGAATAAAGGGCAACTGATTGATCATTTTTTCATTTTATGTGTGGTTTTTTAATCAAGCACCAAATAATTTACGTTGATTATACCATGAAGAGAACAGGTAAGTTAATGCATTTTAAGATAATAAATAGTTTTAAATATTCTTGCCCTTCACGTATGCTGACATTGTTATATATTTAGGTATAGTAAAAAATTTGATTGGCCTATATGTCTTCTAAAGACCTTCAGGTGTATTATGTATAAGAGTTAGGTGAAACCATATACAGAAATAGCACACAATAAAATAATGTATTTAACATGATAAATATTGTACATAAAATATAAAAAGCAGAGGCTAATTATGTTTATATGTTGATATGGTTTTAAGTAAATACTCCTGCCCTCTACATGTGTGCTGAGATTGCTTGCATAGTTAAAATATATAGCCTCATCCAGGGCAGGAATTTCACGAGGGCCACGAGGGCCATGAACCTCGTGCCCTCCTCATTTGGCCCTGTGCCCTTGAAAAAAATATCTGCCCTAAGGCCACAGTGGCCTTGATGCCCCGCCCGCACTGCCCCAGGTGATTTTGCGGTTTTCTCCTCTGCCTCTTTCCTGTCAACACGGCTTTGACACCTGCGTCTATTGAGAAAAAAAATGCTTTGACATTCTGGAGTCTTATTGGGCAACATCAAATGAGACGATGCGTACATCACCAGTGGGGGGTTTGATTCGAGCCTGGCATGAACCGCTCGGACGGGCGTTACACGAATCTATCACCGGCCAACCAGGAGACTTCATCAAACGCCCGGGCAGGGATCAGTACCGTAGTATTCACTCAGTATTGTGATGTCAAGAGGAATATTTATATTCCAGTCAGATATAATAGTGACTTTGTTGTTGTAAACATGACTGTTGCTGCCATGGACTGTATAAAACTATATCCTGTGTAGCTGACCTATAAGGAAACCATCAGGAGGTGAGGTGTGTGCATGTGTGTGTGGAGGAGAGGGGAGAGGGAGATGCTGGTAGAGAGATAGTGGGTCTCATTCATGAAAAGTGAGTAAATCTGTGTGTAGATTTGCACATAAAAGCCTACTCTACTAAAAACCTACTCCGGATTCAGGAACACCGCGGGAAACTCAGATTTGATCGTAAACACGTGTGTATGATCATGAACGCCAATCCATCGTAAAGTGACAGCGCGCTCCCGGTAATCAGCAATTAGCATAAATCCCCACCATGAATAGCCAATGACCACCATATAAGGAGGTGTAGGTGCATCCTGTCGACCTGTCAGTCATGGCATAAAGAAAGAGAGAGAAAGAAAAAAGAATTTTTCCGAAGCGGAGATCGAAATAATTTTGGGTGAAGTGGACTTAAGAAAAAACATTTTATTTTCTTCAGTTAGTAGAGGTGTGACAGGGACAGGCAAAGCGAAGGCCTGGAGGGAGGTAAGAGATGCTGTTAATGTTGTCTCCGTGGTACAAAGAACCATGTCAGAGGTGAAGCGTAAATGGTTTGATATGAAACTGGAGGCAAAGAAACGCATAAGCACACACACAAAAAAATACAGCAGCCACAGGAGAAGGAGGCTCACAGTCACAACTATCTGCTGCAGACGAGCGCATCACTGGCATAATTGGGGAGACCTCTCTGTCAGGAATTATTCCTGACGGAGACAGCGACAAGCCTAATACATTCTGAAAATCACCACTGATAGCGTAGTGGTCACCAAACAAGCAGAAGATTCATTTGTGGGGTTTTGAATGAAGTGGGAACGGGAAACCAGAGATGTTTTGTGCGTAATGGATAAACTCTAAATCAGTGATGGCTGTCAGAATGTAGAGCTATTTAACATTTATTTTAACAAATGATAAGGATAACATATAGCCTACAGCAGTTTTGTATGCATATTCAAATTATTTGAATCTTAATAGCCTAAAGCTCTGTTTTATACAACGTAAATTAAACATTTTCAAATCAGATTTATTCATTCAAATGATCAAAAAGCCACAAAAAACAAAACAAAACAAAAAAAACACATGTTGTCTCAAATAATTCTTTCAGCTGCCCCTGCTGAACCCAGGCACCGAGGCCAAAGAGGCTGTGATCCGGCTGTCCTTACGGATATTTTTATTATCATCATTCAACATGTAGAAAGAACATGTAATCTATTGAGTCAATTTACATAGATAATTCACAATCATGAACCTAATCTGGATCTTAAACCTGCTAATTGCCAACTAATTTAACTAAATGTGTTATATTTTTAATATTTTTGTCATGTTTAGATTATGTGTTTCAAAGGCATCTGTGTATTGTGTACATAACAAAGGGCAATACGAATTAAAATTGTAATTTCCAATAGTGACAAGCAATATCTATGTGCTTTACTAAATTTACACAAGCACTACGAGTGGTCAGGAGCAGGAGTAGATTTTGTTAGTAGCTAC
>NC_065529.1:1563738-1584727 GCF_006386435.1 Epinephelus moara
AACCTGGTTGTTCTATATTTAAAACACATTGGGTTTATTAGTGCTATTAAATAAATCACATTATTACTTATTATTCTCATTATTACTTGAGCTTGTTTTATTTACTCATTTCACAGATAGTTATACATTGTTAGTCCTTAAATTAAATTCATTATGGACGTGGACTTAAAATCATTGTTTTATTGTATGGCCTTGCTGCCCTGACTTTTGGCCTTTGTGCCCTCAAAAAATTGACAACACGAAAGGCCAAGTGGCCTTGCCCCTGAAATGACGAAATTCCAGGCCTGGCTTCATCTCTTCAAAAGATCTTCAGGTTTACAGTGCAAGCAGACACATGAGCTTCTTGTGTCATGAAATACATTTTCCATATTAAATTCAGATGTTTGTACTAAACTACTGTAACACTCTTCAAAGGTCAATTATGTATGAAAAGTGTGTTTTTTGATAAAGACAGGAAGAGAGGCTTTAGGCTCCAACTGTCCAATCAACAAGCTTAATGTTTTTCTATGAACTGACGTCGCTAAGCTACATGGACGGAGTTTATGCCCTATTGACAGAATTAATGTTAATGCAGTAATGTTGATGGCAGACGTACTGAATCGATATGTTGCTACACTGATATAGATAGGCCTACCAATGTTACATGCTACATAGACAGATTTGGCAAGATCAACATGTATGCCACATTTAAGAAATTAATGGTTTTAACGTTACAATGTTGATTAATTAAATATAAATCAGCGACAAAAGCGCGACAATAGCGCTTCCACCCAAGTGTCTACATGATTTTATTTTTAAGTTTCTTGTGTCTAAACATTTTATTTTGAAGTTTCTTGCATGCACTTCCCGGCCTGAGACTGGAGCCGGCCTGAGATTGGAGGCTGCACTGGAAGCGACCCCACACTGGGGGACTGCAGCCAGACTCTCTTGAAATCAAGAGCAAGAGTGTCATTCTGGACAGCACTCCTTCATTCGAACGTCACCTTTGCCAATCACTGTCCCAGTCCAGCACTGAAGTCTTGGTCCATGCATTTGTTACATCCTGTATTGACTATTGTAATGCAGTTCTCTCTGGCCTTTCCACTAAACTCCTTAACAGGCTTCAAATAATTTAAAACTCTGCTGCCTGGATCATTACCCACACCAAATCATTCAACCACATCACCCCCATTCTCATCCAACTACAATGGCTCGCTGTTCAGTACCAGATTGACTATAAAAATCCTCTCCTCACCTTCCACAACCTGGCCCTGATTTATCTCTCTGCCCTTCTCTAGGAGTCCATCCCCCTGCTCCCTGAGCTCTTCCTCTGCTGGTCTCCTGACCATTCCCTCTTCACGCCTCAGCACTATGGGGGCCAGGGCTTTCAGCTGCATTGCTCCCAGGCTCTGGAGCTCCTTACCCCCCACCCTACCCTCTGCGCCCCGTTTTTATAATTATACTGTCTTGATTTCTACAGATGCAGCCACTTCAAATTTCCGTTTGGTCCATGGTGGAGCCCTGACCGATCCGTGACAGGTCCCTGTTGTCACCTGGCCGGGCTCATAGCTCTAATGAGATCCCCCGCGCTGACGTAGAGAATACAGGGCCGACTGGTAACGCCCCCAAGTTTAATTTGTAGAAACCAGTTGCAATGGTCTATCTATCCACCAGGAGAAGCAGTAAGTGTGGAAGCTGAAGCGCTTTACTGAGCCTCTTATTACACTAATAGTGGGAGAGAGCTTCCCACACAGAGTATATTTAATGATTATCAGGCTACCATATCATAGGTCATAAATATTATGCTTCAGCGTTTTGTTATTCAAAAGAATTGCATGAAAATTAAAGTGAAGTAAAGCTGGGAACCGAGCGATAGTACAGCAAGAACAAAACTGTGTTTGAATCATCAATATTAGCGGCTGAGTTTGGTAATGATAATGTCATATAGTAATAAATAAAATAACATATATATATAAATATATATTACCATTATTACTGCTATATAAATGTAATTTATGGTGCTGTTAGATTGCTGTTAGACCACCCCGCTCCATTTACAGAATGTGCGAAAAACGATTTTTTTAACCTCAGCGAAAATGTTATTTTTCAAAGACTACACGCCAACATACAGTATATGGACTGAGGCAGAATCTTTCGTTAGATAAAAACAGTTTGTGAATATTGGAAATGATTACATAGATTTTTTCTTTTTTAATTAATTGACGTTCGGNTCTTTAAAAGGGTGTACTTGCATCATTATGCCTTTATTATCATTATATAAGTTTAAAAAATGGTCTAAAAACAGCAAAATTACAACAATAACAAAAATGGTCTTAAAAGCACAATATTACTAAATATTATCGCTTATCGCAATAATTTCTGACGCAATTAATCGCCCAGCAAAATTTGTTATCGTGACAGGCCTACCAATCACCTTCTGTGGCCTCAAAATAGCAACATGGCAACAATGCACCGAAGCACATTAGATTAGACCGTGCCCAGAGTCACCATTGAGTCATTTTCCATGACAGGACACTGACAATTTTAACTTTCAACCCTAAAATGTCCTGCAAAGAGTTGTTTTTTAATAGCTAATCTTTTTCAAAGAGTGTGAATGTTGAAAAAACATAAATGGGCCAATATATCAAACACATCAGATTTTCCTCAAATACTGATATCAGTATAAGCTTAACAATCTCGTATCAGTTAAGCAGCAACCATAATGTGCACGAAAGCCAACCAGCTCTACATTAGACCTAAAACTAGAGCTGGGTGACAGATCAACAGAATTACCTCACCTCTATTTACATATTTTGTCAATGAACAACATTCTGATATTGAAATATTGGATGGGTTAAACGTTTTTGTCTTAATAAATGATGTCAGGTTAAATAATACCAAACTCTGTAACAACATCACAGCAAATATTTCAAGTTTTTAGCCATTTTTATTAATAAACATACAATGTGACCATTTGGATCAACGCAGTAACCATGAATTATAGTTTTTATAATGATCTTTTAAGAAATGTAATAACTATTGCAATGTATTGACAGTGAGATAAATGGTGCAGATAAATTGGTGCAGATAAATTGGTGCAAATATTAGCAAGCTATTAATTGTGGCCAAATGACCCCCACTGATAAAAAATTTCAAAATCATCCACCTTTTCTCCAATAATTGCAAGATTACATTTTTACAAAGTCCAAGGTTTTCCTCTGTCAGCAGGGGCTCAGTTCTTTATTCGCACTCTTAACTTATGAAAGTTTTCTTTTGTGGATCCACTAAACTGTGGATGGCACATTCTACAGCAAAGACAGTCCATAGTGCAGTTTGACAATGACTTTGTGAAGTCATGCCAGTAGGCCAGCCACTGTTTTCCCTTGGCCTTGAACTCTGTACTGGGCCACTACTGTATCTGCACACACTCCTACATTGAGTTTTCTCGAATTATCTGTGCTCCATTGCTCAGCCTTTCCCCTCTTAAGCAACTGCATCTCACCTCGCCACCCTCTCTTCTATGTTTTCTACTTCTCTTTGCCTATCTGATCCACCCTGAGTGATTCTGTATACATCAGCTCAGGGAGATGCCCTCCCCATCTACCACTCTGCTTCTCATTCTCTTACCTTTCAAGAATTGAATGACTTTGCCCCACTTCCCTGCATCAAATGGGTGGAGCTTTTCAAGGCCCATGAAGGTGATGTTGTAGTCTGGGTGGTACACAATGGGCAGACATGCTGGAGGGATGCTGATGTACAAGTCAGTGTGGTAAGACCTGGAAAAACGTTTTTAAAAAGGTGTTCAATACAGCGCTGCTGCATTACATGTACAGTGATTACCCCAATGGCTTAATGAGCATTCTTAGAACTGTCGCTGTTTGTGCTGCTCACCTCCCTTTCCCTTTCCCATTATCTTCTCTGTGAGACATGTTTGTCGGGCATTGCTACTTTCATCTGGGGGGAAAATAAAGATAACCAAAAGAATATTAAGTTCATTCACCTGTGGGTCTGACTGCTGTAACGTTAAATATGTACAGTAACTCAGAACATTAATAAGTCTTGTTGTAAATTAGATTTCTTAAAATGCCTTCATTTACCAAAGAGCGGAAAATATATTGGCCAAGTGAGAATGTGGGACAATAAAATACATGAATAAAAAGATAAAAACAGTATTTCTCGCGCATGCGTATTGACATGTGTACATTTTCACAGACGCAACGGCACAAAGCAGCCGTCAAACGTTTGTGTGCATTCGGCCCTGCTTATTCTAGCGTTTAAGTTAAAACGTTTCCACGTTTACTGCATGAATTATCAATCAGTCCACAGTTACTAGCAGCAGCCGCTGTTACTCACCTGCCACTGAATGTGGAATAACGCTGATCGCCGAACAGCTGATGGAAATAGTTACTGGGAATGGTCACTGTTAGTTATTCCGACAGGATTTAGCTTGGATTATCTGTCAACTGCCAGTTAACAGCCTCTCCTGGCGGTGTGCCTTTGACAGTAAGTCCGTCCTGCTCATGAGTTAATTTTTTTCTAGTATGGTGAAGGCGAGGAAGGCATGACCCGCCCTACTCTACTCGACTCATCCTCTGATTGGCTTACCTTTATATTATCTTCCCAACGCTGATCAATCCCACTCCTCTTGTCAAAATCTAACCAATCCAACCAACGAAGGCAACGACTACCGACCAATCAGAGGGGGTGTAGGGCGGGTCATTCCTTCGCCATCCCAGGAAAAGAAAGTTTGCGTCCAATCCAGTGCTACGTAGAATACGTACATTACATACATACGAGCTCCGTCACTTACGTTGTCAGTACACACGTGCATTTAAAGCAGAGGCGACATGAACTCCAAAAAGCTACACTTTCTTTCTTTGACACTTTTGTCCTGTTCTAAAGTATATTGATCATGATATACTAGACATTAGACAAAAGGCGCTGCCTTGTCGCTGTGTTGCAACAGGCTGATATAAGGTCTAGGTTAGGGACTGTTCATTACTTGTCAGAGGAGGGTGGCTGGGGTGTGACTTCTTTTTTTTATTTAATTGTTATCCTTCCCAAAGCTACAAATATTTCCCCCTGAGCCTACCTGAGTGTCTGGTGGAAAATGCATGACCCTCCCTCCACCATAAATTAGTTAGTAGATTTTTACCTTACCTGAAAACTCACTTAAAAAAGAAAAAAAAAGTGTGTCATGCACACTGGTTAGTTTGTGCAAATGAGCAAATGATTTATTTTTGGCCAAATTTTTGAATGAGATGTAGAATAAAGTGATTTTGATGAAATCTCACTATTTTAACCTCAGATTTTCTTGTGTTTTATTCTGATGTGTTCAAGGACTGTCACAAATTTGATAGTCCAGTGATAACTATTTTTACAGTTTCTGGCTAATGGTGTAATTTTGGCAATTTTTAAAGAAAACCTGCCTCATACAGTAAGAAATTATAAATCTCAGATGTAGTCAGTTTAGCAATGGGTCCTAAAATGTTAGCTTTTTTTTTCAACTTGGCACAATGCACAAGCACATTTTCATAATTTTATTTCTTGACATTGTGTTACCGACTGGCTCAAGGCCAGCAACAAAATGGAGGCCACACACAGATATATCAATCGAAAGTTAATTTATTTAACTCAAACAAATAAACACAGTAAATAATTGATGGCATGTGCAAGTAGGAAGGGTATCAGTCATGTTAGTAGTGTGTGGATGAGTGAAACACGGTGTAATGTGTGCTGTAAGGTGCAGTATATAAAGCAAAGGAAGCAGGCTGAAGAGGATGCAGCAGGCCCAGCTGGGAGAGAGTGTGTGACCAAAAGGTTGGTCCTATGCCCTCTGCAAGCCCGACCCAAAAGGGCAGGCACTCCCTCCCAGCTCCGCCTACCAGCCAACTCCCAGTAACTGCAAGAGAGAGAGCAAAGTCAGACATGGGCAGGCAGACTGAACAAGTGCGTCACACCCCCTCCTTTAAAATGGGGGTCCTAACTAGGATCCCCAAAAGTCAATGACAGCTACTATATAACTTTCAACTTTCAATAACCAGCTCAAACAGCTGAGGACGTTAATCAAAAACACTCTATATTAACACTCTATATTAACGTTAACATGTAAGTAATCATTCAACCTATGTTAACTATATTAACTGGATATCCTTTCAACTTGTGACCGTCGAGGCCACCTCCCTCGGTAACCTTGGTATCTTAGGAGGCAGTTTAAGAGAGAGGAGAGCCAGAACAGATAGAGACACTGCAGGGAGGAAGCACACAAGTGAATTTAAAGAGATAGTGCACCCAAAAATGAAAATTCAGCCATGTCCTCACATCCCTTGCGGAGATGGGGCTAGAAACAAATCTCCACCTAATGGAGGCTGGGCGCCCCAGATTAAAACGTCCAAAAAACACATAATTGAAACAACAGAATATCTCCATACTGCTCATCCGTAGTGATCCAAGTGACCTGAAGCCCCGACATAAAAAGTTGTTTGGAAAAACATCATTTAAACTCTATTTTTAACCTCATTGTAGCCTGTAGCTCTAACGGCCTCTCTGTAGACCGCGCTCACGTGTGTGTGCTTGCACAAGACCATGAGACATCGGCACCGCCTTCATGTGTGTTCACGTGCTTTCGCTGGTCTCGCGTGCAAGCACGCACACGTGAGCTCAGTGTACACAGAAGCAGTTAGAGCTACAGGCTACAATGTGGCTAAAAACAGTTCAAATGACGTTTTTCCAAACAACTTTTCATGTCGGGGCTTCAGGACACTTGGATCACTACGTACGAGCAGTATAGAGATATTCTGTTGTTTCAATTATGTGTTTTGTTTTGGACGTTTTAATCTGGGGCGTCCAGCCTCCATTAGGTGGAGTTTTGTTGCTAGCCCCATCTCCGCGAGGGATGTGAGGACTCTAAAACTTCACCTGAGCCTGCCTCGGCATATGGGTGAGTAGATAATGGCTGAATATTCATTTTTGGGTGCACTATTCTTTTAAACAGGCATAGCTCGAGACATGGCATCAGCCACTGTGTTCTCAGTTCCCTTTATATGACGAATGTCTAAATGGACTGGCTGAAGGAATAGACACCATTGCAAAAGGCGCTGATTTGGGTTTTGGAGTGAGTGTAGAAAGGTTAGGGGATTATGGTCTGTGTATAAAACTAAGGGACTTACTCCACCTCCCACATAAACCTCAGAATGTTTCATTGCCCAGATGAGTGCCAATGCTTCCTTTTCGATGATGGAATAATTTAACTGATGTGAATTGAACTTTTTAGAAAAGAAACTCACCACACAGTCGACAACCTTTTCATTCATCTGCATGAGCACAGCCCTAGCTCCCACCTTACTAACATCCACATAGAGGGAGAAAGGCTGGTCCATCTGGGGAGCTGCTAAGACAGGTGCAGAACACAGCAATGACTTCACAGACTCAAAAACTTATTGACAGTGAGGAGACCACTCAAACTTAAAAGATGTGAGCGGAGCAACCACCATGGAGAAATTTTTGCAAAACCCACGGTAGTAGCCCACCATACCCAAGGAACGAGACAGCTGTTGACCAGTTTCCTGTGCGGACAACCAAGAAAGAACTAACACCTTGGCCCTTACAGGCCGCACCTGCCCTTGGCCAACCACCTTACCCAGGTAGGTGACTGTCACCTTGGCAAGCTCACATTTTGCCAGTTCGATGGTGAGACATGCCCAGGCCAGACGGTCAAACAGGGCCCTGATGTGCCGAAGATGATCTTCCCAAGGATCACTGTAAATCACAACATCATCCAAGTAGTCTACACAGCGCAGCCCACCAGACCAGACACAACCTTGTTCATGAGGCGCTGGAAGGTGGCAGGAGTGTAAGCTGCAACGCAAGCTGAATGGCATCACAGTGTAAGAATACAAACCCCTGGGTGTGATAAATGCCGCGACCTCTGTAGCTAGAGGAGTCACAGGCACCTGCCTGTAACCTTTAAGTGAGTCGAACTTACTAAAACACTGACAAACCGACCTGATCCACACAATCCTCCATGCGTGGGAGTGGGAAAGAGTCAGGCTTGGTTACTTTGTTCACTTCCCCAGATCAGTACAAGGTCTAAATGTACATCAGACTTTTTAACTAGTAAACATGGGGAAGACTTACATGGCTGATTTGGTTTTCCAGTCAACTGACATGTGTGGCAAGTTTTGATAAAGGCTGAGATGTCTCTTTTCAAACGTGGCCAGTAAAAATGCCGCATAACTCGATCATAGGTTTTTCTCACACCTAAATTACCAGGTACACCATCATGAGCGGTCTGAAGGATAGTTAAACGTAACGAAGAGGGCAAAACTACTTGGACAATCTCATTACCCCAAAACACAGTCCCCCTGGGGAACCCATTTTCTCACCAACAGGCCGTCTTGGAGAAAGTAGCCACAAGCTGCACTCTCTGCCTCACCATCTGGTGGATCTTGGCTGTACAGTGGCTGAAGCGAGGGATCATCTTTTTGCTCTTTCACAAGGTCACAGCAAGATACAGGCAAGGGGAAAGCAGACACAGGAAACACAGGCTTTCTTTTCCTACCCGAATTATCAAGACATGAACTATCTTCAGCACGACTCAACGCACGTGTCACTGCACAGGTGGGTAGCACTACAGGGGATTTTTGGGAGACTCAAAACCTTCTACCTGAGAAGTTGGGGTGTCGACCATTACAGGCGCATCAGGCCAGACTTGATTGCCAGCCAGGTCATTCCCTAAGATGACCTGTACGCCCCCCATTAGGCAGAGAAGGGCGCACTCCCATGGTCACATCACCTTGCACCAGATCTGAAAACATGAGTCCAGTGCCCCTGATTGTCTATGTATCTTTACAGGTACTTTCCTATTGCTCCTAACCAGTGAAACATAACCATCTGGCACAAATGCAGCATAACCAGGATCAATCTCATCATTAACTGAAAAATTTGCCTGTTTTTGCTCCACCACAGGAACCTTGAACAGCAACCCTGAGGAAGAGGGTTTTGTGTGTGCCTGCACAGCAGCAATAGCACGGCCCCTTTCTTCTGCACACAAAGACGCCGAGGGTTTTGAGGGAACATAACCAGACTTTGACCTTTTCTTCAACACTGGACACTCAATTCGCCAGTGTCCCTTACCAAAACTTCAGGAAAAACAGAGATGACCCCGTCCCTCTCTTCATCGGAGGAGAGAGTGTGGAGACTGTCACCTCCTTCAAGTTCCTGGGCACCCACATCTCAGCTGATTTCTCCTGGACCACCAACATCACAGCTATGGTGAAAGAGGCACAGCAGCAGCTGTACTTCTTGAGAGTTCTCAAGAAAAACAACTTGGAGAAGAGGCTGCTGCTGGCCTTCTACCACTCCTCCGTGGAGAGCATCCTCACATACTATCTGTGTGTGTGGTATGCTGGCTCCAAGGCAGCTGACAGGAAAACCCTCCAAAGAGTGATCAACTCAGCACAAAAAAATAATTGGTTGCCCTCTGCCCATGCTGGATGACATATCCAAATCCCACTGTCACAACTGGATCACATCCACAACAGACCCCTCACATCCAGCACATCACCTGTTTGAACTGATGCCCTCCAGGCGGCGCTACCCCTGGGCCATAAGAACTGCCAACAAACACTGATCCCCCAACTACTGCTACTGCCCTGGAACTCCAATACCTACCTCAACTGTGCTGAACAGCAATCATGCACTTATAATTATATTTATATTTATTGCTAAATTGCACAACTGTGTCTGTTTTATTTATTGTTTTTTATACCAGTAGGTGTTTTATGTCATGTATGTTTTTATTGTCTTCCTTTGCACTGTGTGGGCTGAGCACCCATAATTTCGTTGTACCTTGTACAATGACAATAAAGTCTATTCTATTATAAAACAATAGTTACAGATGCGGGTTGGGTCCAGTTTCCCCCGTAAACTGCGATCGGTTTTAGTTGAAAACTTATCTGTCCCCTATGCCAAAGACTTACTGGGGAAAGCCCCCACAATGCTCTCCCTGCAGGCAGAGTCACCACGACCACGGCTCTCACCAAAACAACTTTTATGGGTCAAGACAAACTTATCAGTTCCTGTAAATCCTCCAAGGTTTCTACCTCAGAAGTAACACACCAGCGGTTGAAATGAGTGGCTAAATCACGAGCAAATTCAGTGTAAGACTGCTTCTCTTTCTTCAATGATCTGAATCGCTGATGATAAGCTTCCGGTACCAGCTCAAATACCCTAAGTACAGCAGCTTTAACCAACTGATAGCTACCACTATCTGTAGCACTCAAGGCTGAGAAAGCCTCCTGGGCCTTGCCAGTGAGCACACATTGAAGCAGCAGAGTACGCTCAGCATCAGACCAACTACATGCTTTTTCTTAAAAAGGGTTCTATGTTCCCCGGTCCCATACAAAGCGGGGAACATATTTCCTTTTGGGGAAAGCAGGGAACATAGGACCCTTTTTTTTTTTAAAGGGTCCTATGTTCCCCGATCGGGGAACATAGAACCCGGGGAACATAGAACCCGGGGAATATAGGGATGACCCCGTCCGGGTCAAAATGAAAGACATGACTGAGAAGATTGTTGGCATTGAAAAACGAGTGGAGAAAAGTGAGGAAACCACTATGAAATGCTTGAATCGCGTATCTGACCTGGAAAGTTATGGGCGGCGGTGGAATTTAAGGCTCTATGGTGTTGCGGAAGCTGAAAAGGAAGACGTGCGCGCAGAGGTGATCAAGGTATGCCGAGAGGTACTGCCATCCGAGAGGGAGAAGCTCCATGATGCCATAGATGTCGCTCATGGGGTGGGGAAACAACGCCACGGCGACCTGCAGCCCCGCGGCAACATCCTGAGGTTCGTCTCCCAGCGAGAGGCAATTTGGAAAGCTTCTAAGAAGTGCGCCTTTCTTCAGAGCAACGGACTGCGCTTCACTGAGGATTTAACGAAGGAGGACAGAGAAAACAGACAGAAACTGTGGCCTAAGATAAAGAGTGCACGTGAGGAGGGAAAATCAGCTTACTTTGTAGGAGGAAGAGGTTTTATTAATGGTACAGAAGTTCATCCTACCTGAGGAGACCACAGACTTGATCATCTGATTTCTCAGGTTTGCTTGGGTTTATGCATGTTTTTCAGGATGCATACACTATCCTGCTAAGAGATGTTTTCATTTATATCACTGGGGAAGTTTATTTTTAATGTATTAAGAATTTATGGAGGAAAAAAAAAGTGAGTGGCTCTTTTTTAGTTGCACAAATTTTTCTTAATTGTTTCTTTTTCAATTGACTTTTTAAGAAGAGGAAAAATGAGGCCAACTCTATCTTTGTTGAAGTGCTCATATTGAAGTACTAAAATTGTGCTGCTCTCGATTCAGTAAGTTCACTAAAGGTTTACGTAAATTAATCTTTACATTTGATTATTTACTACTGTTTGTAGTAATCTGTTTTCTTTATCTTTTGTATCACTTAATGCTAGGGGGTTACGTAACAATGTTAAACGTAAAGCTCTATTTCTCTTTGCTAAGCAGTTTAGATCAGATTTTTTTTATTTGCAAGAATCTCATTCTATCTCAGGTGATACCAATTTTTGGAGATCTCAATGGGGAAACTCTGTATGGCTCTCTCATGGTACAGAACGCTCAGCTGGGGTGGCTACCTTAAAGAATAGGTTTAATGGAGATGTCCTACTTGCAGAATGTGATCCAAATGGTCACTTTATATGTCAAGCAATTAAATGCAATGATCTAGTCTTCATAGTGACCAATGTTTATGGATATAACACAAAAAAGGAAAATGATAATCTTATTTTGTCTATAGATAACATACTGATTAGCTGGTTAGATAAATTCTCAAACCCCACTTTATTACTAGGCGGGGACTTTAACAATATTTTGGATGGAAATTTGGATAAATGGCCTCCCGGTCAAACAAATAGATCCAATACTAATCTTAAAGCCTTTATGGACAGATTTAAGCTTGTAGATATATGGAGAGTGACGTATCCTATTAATAGTTCATATACATGGAGCAATAAAACAGGGTCAATTCAATCAAGGATAGATTTTTGGCTAATTTCGGAAAGTTTTAATAAAGATAATATTGATGTAGACATATGGCCCACTCCTCTTACAGATCATAAGGCTATATATATTAAGCTAAAACAGTCCACCATTAAAACATGCGCCTCTCAGTCTGTATACTGGAGATTCAACAGCTCTTTATTATTTAATGTTGAAGCTAAAAAAGAAGTCAAAGAGCTGATATTATATTTCTGGTCCAAAGCTAGAAAAGAAAAACAATTTGGGATTAATTGGGAACTATTCAAATTTGAGATTGGTAAATTCTTGAGAAAATTTGGTAGTATTAAAGCGAAATACAGAAGAGCAGAAGAGGAAAAGGTAGTAACAAGAATAACCTGTTTATCTCATAAAAACCCAGACACACGAGGAGGAAACATTGGAACTAGCTAACCTGCAAATTAAACTAGATGAATTATATAGTCAAAAAGCAAAAGGTGCATTTATCAGGTCCAGAACATGATGGCTTGAAGAAGGGGAGCAAAATTCACACTATTTTTTTAATTTATAAAAACACCATTCTAATAATAATAACATTAGTAGACTAAACGTTAATGGGGTTATTACAGATGACCAAAGTATAATTTCCAATTACTGTAGTCACTTTTACCAAAATTTATATAACTCTAAGTTTTGCCAAGCCTCAACTGATTCCTTTTTGAACTCTCTGACAGTTAAATCTATTGAGAAATGTGACATGGAGTTATGTGATGAACCCATCACACTAGAGGAGATAAAGAATGCAATATCCCTTTTAAAAAACAACAAATCACCAGGCACTGATGGACTGATCTAAATTTTACAAATCATTTACTAACAGACTAGCTCCTTTCTTATTTGAAGTCTTTGTAGAAAGCATAGAAAGAGAACATCTCCCAACCACTATGACTCAAGGGTTAACTACATTAATACCCAAACCCAACAAGGACACATTATTTATTGACAATTGGCGTCCGATTTGTTTGCTTAATAATAATTACAAGATTTTTGCTCTGATATTGGATAAAAGACTTAAGATGGTGTTGGATTTGATTATCGAAGAAACGCAATCAGGGTTCATGTCAAAAAGACATCTACTAAATAATATCAGACTAGTCCTGGATATCTTGGATTACCTGGAGTTGTTTGAGGATAATAGTTTTATTTTCTTTTTAGACTTCTACAAAGCCTTCGATACGGTGGAGCATCAGTTCATTTTACAATCGTTAAAGGTAAAAGGTTGATTTGGTAATTATTTCTCTACAGCTATCAAAACTCTATAAAAATACTAATAGTTCTGTTAAATCAATGGGTGGTACATCCCCTAGATTTAATCTGTCGAGAGGAATCAGACAAGGCTGCCCCGCCTCGCCATATCTCTTCCTGATCGTAGCTCAGCTTTTAGCGGACCATATTAGATCTAATGCTGTGAAAGGTATCTCTCTTATTGATAGAGAGTTAATCATAACTCAATTGGCAGATGATACCACATTGTTCTTAAAAAATGAAAACCAAATTTCTGTCGCTATTAAAGTTATTCAGGAGTTTTCAATGGCCTCTGGTCTGTCTTTAAATATTAATACGTGTGAACTCAGGGCCATTAAGGAGTGCTTTAAATCTACCCTTTTCAATATCCCAATAAAAAATGAAATTCAATATTTAGGAATATTAATTACTAAGGATCAACAGAGGAGAAGTGCTTTGAATTTTAACTCTATTATACAAAAAACTCAAAGAAAACTAAACCAATGGCTCTTGCGGGACCTCTCCCTAAGAGGCAGAATATTAATTACTAAAGCAGAGGGAATCTCCCGGTTGACATATGCAGCTTTGGCTCTTCATCTTGACAATAAATTATTAAAAGAGATTGACAAAATGCTCTTTGATTTCGTATGGAAAAATAGGACACATCATTTGAGGAAAACAGTTCTTATGAATTCATATGAAAATGGTGGACTTAATTTTTTGGATTTCTCTACATTAAATAATACATTTAAAATAAATTGGCTGAAACATTTTTTTCAGAAATCCTACGTCCATTTGGTATACCATACCGCTCCATATATTGACTAAGCTGGGTGGCTTAAACTTTTTCCTTGTTTGTAACTATAATATTGATAAAATCCCTGTTAAAATGTCTGCCTTTCATCGCCAGGCTTTCTTATCATGGTGTCTCATCTACAAACATAATTTTTCACCTCATAACTACTTTATATGGAATAACAAGGACATCTTATTCAAACACAAATCTCTTTTTTGAAATATTGGTTTCACAATAATATTGTATTGGTAAATCAGTTTTTCAATAGGGATGGTCTTCTTTTTACTTCTGAAGAGTTTATGTCAGAATATAATATCCCTGTAACACCTGCGGATTATGCCAAAGTCTTTGGTGCAATTTCCTCTGGAATCTGTATACTGTTTAAATCTCAACCAAGGATTAATGACTCAACAGATGCCCTTGTTATCTCCAGCAGACACTGTCGTAGACAAAGTTTGTTTTTCTGGGTATTCTCGTAACAACAACAGTTCCATAAGAGCTCTGTTCCAAAGAGATATTACTACATTACCACATGTGATTTCATATTGGAATCAATTTGTGGGTGATATTACATGGAGGAAGGCCTGGCTTTTACCTAATCGACACTTGGTTACAAATAAAGTTAAGGAAATCTCTTTTAAACTCATTCACAAATTCTATCCAGCTAAAAACTATATCAAAAAAAGATTTAAAAAGGAAATTGATGTGAGTTGTAGTTTCTGTGATGAATATCCCGAGACTGTTGTTCATTTATTTTGGTATTGCCCTGTTGTTAAAAGATTCTGGCAGCGCTTATGTGATTTTGTTTGTGATAATATTGATGCTGATTTTGTTTTGCTTTGGAAGAATGTAGTGTTTGGTGTCTTAAAAAATGATAATGCACAGAAAAAAACACACACATACATGATTAATTTTATTATTATAATGGCCAAATTTCATATTCATCGTTGTAAGTTCACAAATAGAAAACCTTACTTTGTTGCTTTTGATAAAGAGATCAAACAATACATTCATTCAATCCAGTACTCTCAAAAACTAAAAGCAATTAGAACTGTGACTGCTTGCACTATGTTAAATATATTTTTGTAGCTCTCTTTATACTGTGTACCCCCTAGCAGTGTTCTGTTACGTTAATGAAAAAGTACTTTTTTCATTGTACTTAATATTAATCTTACTATGTACTTTTTACCTGTGTTTTATAAATAAAGTTTATTATTTTTTTTTAAAAAAAATTGAAGCTCAAAATACTCGGCTATGGACGTCGCCATCTTGGCAGTGCCTGACTCCACACAACTCCTGGACGCGATATTGTTTTTTGTAGGATGGTAGGGGAAGGTACCGCCTTTTCCGCCTCTGATTGGCTAGAAGGGCTCTCCTCCGATTGGTTATTTGATTTGGCCGTGAAACGTCATCTCACGTTCATCATAGATATATATACGTAGATGCCCCATTCAACGGTGCTCCTCATTGGAGCGATACGTCAACGCGGCCGCCATCTTGCCCAGGTGGAGCCGCACTGCCTAATGCATGTATGTCTATTGAGGCAGGAGATTATTTATGATTAAAATCATCATTACTCGCTGAATTCTCTTTTCATGTGGTTTGGTTTGTTACAATTGTCAGACATGAAGTTATGATACAGGATACTTGCTTAAATAAAAAATGCAGCTTTTCATACCAAAATATTTGATCTTATGTAGATAAAGTAACAGTAATAGTTCTACAACACATTTAAACTAAACTTTCCCCATGTAATAAATATTCTTTTTTCTCACTAGATGTACAATGCCCACCATGATGTCATTTAATTATTAATTTTGACTATAAATGTTTATTCACATTTCACACAATGTGCAAAAAATAGTGTATCAGCAGGGTTGTGCCGAGCTGCAGTGTAGATTCTGATTAACAAATGTTGGTTTTGTACAAATGAAAATAAATGACTTAGAGCTGCATGTTTACACAAAATTTTGCTTTAATCTCATATGTATAACACCACAGTGCTCATGGGAGCTTGGACACAGAACTGTTTACATTATTAGGTCATATTTACTGTAGCGACTGCTATCAATAAAAAGGCCGCTGAGAGGCTTAAGTGGGCTCGCATCTGTGACTCGTTCCTTCATTGAATCAGTCCACTTGACAGTTGTATAGGTTTTATTTTGCAAACGAAAGAAGACTTACAATGCAGTGATCCGACGTGACGGTCAACACAAAATATCAGAGCTCACTCAACCCTATTGTCTCCATTCCCGCCAGGGATTTAAATGCCCAGTTAAATAACTTAAACCACACCCATGTGTCAACCACCGGATGTGACATACCTGTGCATACATACAAATAAACAATAAACATAAGCAAAATAGGCTATATATTTTGGCTTTTACATTTACAAAAAAATACAGTGTACAGTAGCTAGTATTAGCTATTTTTAGTCTGCCCAGTCCTGTCGAAGTCCTCAGGTCTGAAGTGACAGCTGCAGATGACTGAGAAGCCACTCGGGACAAAGTCCTTTCTCCTCACTGCTGCTACCCATGCCCGTCTCCTATCTGTGTGTCAGAAAAACGCAGTTCCACATAATTTGTAGTTACAATTCAGGCCACAAGTTAACTACTAACGTTATACTGCGTTATGTCACGTTGGTGCCATGAAACAGATAGTTGACAATTTGGAATAACACATAGGCTACACCGACATAGCTGTTTGACAAAGCATCATAATTTTATAAGTATTATTATATAAATGTTAACCTTTTTTCTTTAAGTTGTGTGACATAGCGTTAGCTTAATTTGGCATTAGGACCAGATCAGGACAGTTACTTTACTTGATTAGCTTAAAAGAAGGATCACTTTTTGAGATATATAGCCTATCTCATTAAACATGTTCGTAACAGTAAAATATTGTAAAACAACTTCTTACCTGTGGAATGTTATTCCCTTCTGCTTGGTTTTAACACTTCCCAGATAGCACACATACATCTGGCTGACGTCGGCCCGATGTATCAAGTTTACATCGTTAAGACGTAGCACGGAGAGCGTTTGCTCATTGCCAAGACGTCGCTGAGATGTTGGCCTTTAATCGAAAATGACCACCACGCGACGTTCAAACGATCAATAAAAAGCTGCGCTCAGTAGGCGCTCCTTCATTAATATTCATATGCTTCGTTAACTACGACCTTTATTCATTTAGGTCGGACCTTTCAAACTACAAATATTTCACCATCCAATGTGAGAAATCAGTGCTAACATTCAAAAATAGCTGACTGTTACCCTATTTCGTGTGTAAGTGTGCACAATGAAGAGACAAAAGTCAATTTGACAAACTTTATTTTCAAATTTCCACAAACAATATCTGACGGCCAGTCCGCTTCTCCTGGCAGCCTGCAAGACACAGAAAAGATGATGAGCACATAACTTCAAGAAACAAATCCCAACTTCACCACTGTATTTTTTTTTTTAGCATTTCAGCTGTCTTTTAGCCAGATTGAAGGCTTTGTGTCCGTCACTCTGCTTAATTTAGTGTTGAAACGGTTAAATAACGGGATCCGTTAACTCCGTTAACTGTTAACAGCAGCTCAACAATCAGTCCTTCATCTCGGAAAAACAGTGGCTTCAAAACTGCGCTATTACCTGTAGCCACCGGGTCAGTTTGCTTTGCAGAGGAGGAGACCTCGACTGATAAATTGCCCATAAAATCACATTAACAACATACTGAAGGCATCCTTAAACTTCACTATTTCACCTCCGCGCTCCTCTCTGCTGGTCTCACCGACACTTCAGCACCCGTTCTGGGATACACAGTGTCGGCCCGCCCCGCCTGACCTCCGTGCTCCTCTCCGCTCCTCTCCCAGACACTTGAGCACACGTCCAGGGCCCCGGAGGGCAGGCCGGGGGGCCGCGGGACCACGGGTGGCAGCTCCGGGCACTTCCACTTTAACCCAAAACGAGTGCTCACGATAACCAGATGAGCAGATAACGTCAACTAGGGAAAATAAAATGAAAACACCACCAGTTATAGCCTGTTAGCTAACATGAGCTAAACCGCTAAACTAGCTAACAGCTAACGAAAGATAACGTTAGTTGGTGGGGAGCTGTGCTAAGCTATATACACCCAGTCGTGCCTCGCCACTCACCAGGAACCTCTTTTAACGGTCACAGAAGAAACAACAAAGCTATTTTCTGCCAATTTATTCCAGTAGAGCTTACCTGAAACCAACTGCAATGAGATGCTGTGTTCTGCGAGCTCAGTTCCAAACAAACACCGCGGAGATGAAATTCCGCCTCCGTGGCGACTTCCGTATGTGGACAGACATTCTATGGCACTGGGTCGACCCAAAGCCGACGTAACAGAGACGTTTGATGAGCTGGGACAAAAGAGTATTAAATTTAATGATATCTGACCATGCGGCCGACGCTTGTCAGACTTTATAAATTCAGGGCCAATGTGTAGTCCTCAGGCCGACGTCGGCCAGATGTATGTGTGCTATCTGGGTTCTTTCGTTCGTACACCCAAATGCAGAACAAAAGTCTGACACGGGTCTGAACCGGTCAGAGCACCTAGGTAAGATGGCGGCGGTATTGACGCATCCCACAAGCCAGGGTGCGGCATCTATGTAGGCCTATATATATCTATGACGTTCATGGCATGCTGTCGGCAAGTCTGTTTTGATCGTCTTTACCACCAACGGAAGTAAACGAAGTCAATCCAACAGTGTGATAAGTGCGTGCCGTCAGATTTATATCAATGGAAAGCACATCGCCGAATTTAAGGTTGACACCTAAAGTGTATGTCCGCATCTTAACATATGTTCTCATAGGCATGAAAAGTATCCAAGGGACGAGGAAATGGTAAACTAAGCGATTTCTCAAGGCACTTTGGCAGCACGCTCTGGAGGACAGACATGTGACAACACACGACAGTAACACCGACTTCAAAATAGGTTAGTCCAACTTTCAGTTCCGTTACAGTTCCGTTAGCTGGTTTGGAGACTTGAGGAGTCCAGCCTTACAGAGAAAAAGTTGCAACATGTCTGTCCTCCAACATTATATCTATACAGAGAATATGCGACATCTGAGTAAGTATATCAGTGTATCATATTTAATATCATATTTAATTATTCTTAATAGCCAATTGTAGCCAAGTACCATAATGCAGTGATGCAAACACAGGTATGGTGAAAAAAGAGAGAGCCTCTGAACTTCTAGGGGGGTCTGGGGGCATGGCCCCCCGGAAGAAAAGTTTGACTATTTTAAAGTTAAAATACATCAATCTGTTGCACTTCGGGAGCAAATTTAGGAGGCTAGATATATGAAGAACTTCGTGTTTCTGTAAACAATTTTGGCCACAGTAAGCTAAATATCTAAAATATGCATTAACCAAGCTAAAAAGGCCAGAGAATGTCATGAGCAAAAGTCCCCAGTTTGCTTAACAAAGTGACAGTGTTAAAAAACAAAAAACAAAAGCAAGATAGGCTATATGTTAATAGGTCAGTATTAATATTTTATTGTTCCAAGTTTTCTATTTCCACTCTGGTTTTAATACAGTTTCAAACAAACAGAGAGATGCTTTATAACAACACTAAACACATATCCTAATGATGATTTTAGCTGCATTTTAATGGTGTAAACTTATCCTCAGAGTGACAGCTGACAGTGTGGATGATTTTATACTCTGCAGCTCAGAATAACTTGAGACACCTGATAACTGATAACTGGAAATAAAAACTAAAGAAATAACCCACATTGTTAATTAGCCCCCGTGATTATAAATATAACATTTCGATCAGATAGACCTCATCAGTCATTAACTACTTTTACACTCTCTGGTTCGGTAGCAGAAACAGTCTGGAATTATTTTAAAGTTCTATTACAGTATGTGATATTAAGAATATAGCTGATGTAAGGTGAATTACTCCTGTGTGGGATCAATAAAGTTCTTATCTTAGCCATCTGAGAAGATCAAATACATTGTTTTTGGTGCCTGTTTCCCAAGTATATTAGTGTGTGTGTGAATGAATAAACGAGAGGCATTAACGTAAATTTCTTTGAAGAAAGGCGCTTTATGAAATTAAGTTCATTCACTTCTATTAGTTTACAGCGCAGCCTTGCCACATCCAATATGGCGGCGACGTTGACGTACGGCTCAGTGCTCGATGCGGCGTCTATGTATATATGTCTATGGAGTAGACAGCCAAGTCTGAGCTCAGCTCCGCACAGCGGAGCCAGCGGCTAGTTAGCATGCTAGTTAGCCACCCGTGATGGTGCCACATGTCACTCAAAGTGACCATGCCCTTAATTATGTGCAATTTCAAACCTTAATAACATTTAAACAGAAGCGTTAGAAAAAAATTCACCCCCCACAGTTGTCATGAAAGGGGAAATTAACTATAGAGACCAAAACCATTTTTTGTACCAGGCTGTAAACATGTTTATTTCTGCTCTAAAGTTGGGCATTTTAACATGGGGGTCTATAGGGATTGACTCACTTCCGGAGCCAGCCTCAAGTGGACAGTCAGTGAACTGCAGTTTTTGGCACTTCCGCATTGGCCTCACTCGTCTCCCCCGGAGGTTGGGGCTTGTTGTAAACATAAGTTAATGTAGGAAATTGTGTGCTTCACCAAACCACACAAATCAGGGGTAAACATACCTCAGGTAGGGGAATGCAACCTCTCATCTACCAGCGGATTATTGTACAAGACCAGCGAAAAGGTTCTGAGGACTGACGGCAGCAACACAGCACCCAGCTTAGCAGGAAGACAGCGTTCTTTCATTGTAAATCCCATAGACATATATACATAGACATTCACTTCTATTGAGGAAGGAGCTGTATGCACAAGTAAAATAGAATAACTCACTGAATTTTCAACTGATTTTCACGCGGTTTGGTTTGTTACAAACGGCACACATGTAGTTATGATACAGGATG
>NC_065529.1:1584891-1591543 GCF_006386435.1 Epinephelus moara
TATTATAACTATGAAAATGGGACTGTGGTCAAGATAATTTGAAAAAAGATACAGAAGGATGAGCAGCAGGGGATATTTGCAGCACAGCTGGTGGAAAAGTGAATATGTGCACAAAGGTGTGCTATACATAATATGCTATACTGTGTTTTGTATTGTGTATATGGTGTTTATACAGTATGTTTATACAGTATATAAATACTGTGTATATACATATATATATATATATATATATATATATATATATAGCCTATATATATGCAGTGGCGACTGGTCATTAGGGGCAGGTGGGGCAGAGCCTCACTTGTTAAAATGTGCAGACAGACTGTTATTATATTAATTATCAATGGTTATTATTTTCTAGCCTATAATTTATATGAATATATACTAGCATATTTCTAAATTGCATATAATTTGTGTTAGGATTTTAGTTCATGTTTATTGGTCCCTGCCTTGCTGCTTCAGACCGCAGTTCCCCTGATTTTGCGTTTGTAGTATGTCTATGGAAGCGCGAAGGTGGGGCACTGCTGGGAATGCCCCTGGCTCTCGATGCAGTATACTGTACATGGGAAAACATGAATGCGCATGCTCAGAGTGTTTGTATTAATTTATATCACACGAATTTGTTGACCAGTGGGGCAGTCAGCCCGATGCCCCACGACAGCTTCATTTCATATTTGACTGGCTCTCCGTCTGTGACGTCGGGCGTAAACACTTTTGTAAACGTAAAGTTACAGCCGGTGTTATGTCCCTACTGGTTTTCAATTTAACTGGTTTCCTTACCGAACAGCTGCAGATGTGCTACGCCTCCGTCAGCAGATTCGTCACAAATTCACAAACATACACAACATATTACTGGCGATCTTAAAGTCGCAGCCCACATCTACCACAGCGAATATGCTTCTGTAAGTGAGCACTATGTACCAGCGACATTTAAAAAAGAGAGTAAAGAAAATATGATATAGGCCTACACAAATGTCAAGCTGGACTCGATTTCACGTCAACAAAAGACAATAGGCTATAACACAAACCGCACATCTACCTGTGTGAGCCACGGAGACTCACAGAGCGCATGGCTTTCCTCAGGTATTAGTAAATTAGTATGTCGGCATCCAGGTCACCTGAGACAACTGGTTATCCTCGGCTTGCCTTGAAAGTACCCACACATAGGCCTATAATGTTTCTTGTTCTTTTTCCACGAGTCTACAAACATATTCAGTGCCACATTACAGTCTGCACAACACTGCACACTATGACAAAGCCTGTCATGTTTAAAAAGTGACGATCTAACTCGGAAAATGCTCTCAAAATACGCTTAATAATATGTAAATAAAAACCACGCACTTATAGCCACTGGATCATTACAGAGGTGAAGCAAGGACTTAGGCTACATTTACTCACGTCACTGTAATTGAGTAGTTTTTTGTGTAGGCTACTTGCACTTTTTAAAATCTAATTTGAGTGTTACATCAGTAGCCTATGTTTTAATTTAAGTATTATGCTTCGCTGCATTTTAAATGACTTCCGTGACCGAGTAAAAAAAAAAAAAAAAAGTCGGCCGAAATTTTAAAAAAGCAAATGGAATTGTATAAGCCTTAACTACCATGACACAATAATAATAGTATTACACTGTATGACAACCTGGCAGCTAGCTCTGATGGAGACATATGAGCTCTAATAACAAACTCACATTTATGGACGCACACTAAAAGAAATGTCGCCATGGTCCGAGAGAGGTGACGTCATGCTGTTATCTCTGTCTCTACAGGTGCGCAGTGAGCGAGTTAGATCGTCACTTTTTAAACATGACAGGCTTTGTCATAGTGTGCAGTGTTGTGCAGACTGTAATGTGGCACTGAATATGTTTGTAGACTCGTGGAAAAAGAACAAGAAACATTGATAAATATGTTTGGGTATTTTCAAGGCAAGCCGAGGGTAACCAGTTGTCTCAGGTCAGCCCAAATCAAAATGTTACCTGGATGCTGACTTAATTTACTAATAGGCCTACCTGAGGAAAGCTGTGCACTCTGTGAGTCTCAGTGGCTCACACAGGTAGACATGCGGTTTGTGTGCGGTTTGTGTTATATTGTCTTTTTGTTGACGTGAAATCGAGTCCAGCTTGACGCAAATTTGTGTAGCGTGACATCAGCTAAATTGGGCCATCAGGTAAAATGGGCCATTTAAGGTTTGAGCGTCTCAGCTCTTTAAAAGTTAAGAGCCAATGAATGCAAATGATTTGAAACTGTTGCCGCAACAATACTTGACATGTAACAATTGATTTGATTGGTCTATGGTTGCTATAGTGGGTGGGGCAAAGCCTCATATTGAGACTGCGTCAGAGAACTGCATGGTGAGTGCCCTGACATACTAAATCTTAACTGTAAATGATAAGGTTGATAATTCAATAAAAAACAAATGTACATATATAAATAATGATGTATAATACATGTCCTGATGGCCTCCATCAGATATAATGCTAATGTTTTGCTAAATAAAATTAGTTTTGATGAAAAAGCATTTTTTGTTAGTGGCCCAATTTACCTTAATGTGTTTAGGTAAATTGGGCCACACATTTCAGCTAAAATGAGCCACGTTCTGAGTTGAGTTTTAGCAAATATTTTGATGGTTCCTCTTATTAAAAAGTATTAATATATACGTATATATATTATATTATTGTATATTACAGGCCTCTTCACATTTTCCTTTGTAATTATGTATGTGTGTGTTAGCTCTGGTCCAGGGCGCATTGTGAGCTAGCTCTCACTAGCTAACGCTCAGTCTCACACACACACACACACACACACACACACACACACACACACACACACACACACACACAAGAAAGGGAAAGGTGAAAGAGGCATGTACTGTAGCCTAAAGTGATAGTGGAAGATGGTTAAGTAAAGTAACATGAAACTATAATTACAGTATGGCAAACAAGAAGGAACAGAGAGGAACAGAGAGGAAGAGAAAGGAAGAGAGGGAAAGGAGATGAGGAGAAAGGAAGAGAGAGGAAAGGAGATGAGGAGAAAGGAAGAGAGAGGACCTGAAGCCTGATCGCTATGTTATTAGCTACTATATTAATGTTATTTTTCATGAATTCTTTAAAGCATTTAATGTATTTAAATGTAATGTTCTATTGTGTTATGTGTGTTGATATTAAAGATAATTTGATTATATTATAAAAAATGACTGTTTCACTTTGCAGTTTGAGTGGCCCATTTTAGCTGATCAGGTGGCCCATTTTACCTGAACACTGCGCATCTCAAAAATGGGGGACAGCTGATGTTTCAACAGCTGTAGGGTCTTAACAACTATATTTTATTACATAAATTCAACACAAAAATATTAAAAACAGTCATTATTAATCATAGGAACACAATCAAATGTCATACATTGTTTTTTCTTAGTTTCCCAAGTGATTAACCAAAAAGTGGCCCAATAGCTGATATCACCCTATATCATATTTTCTTTCCTTTCTTTTTTTTTAATGACGCTGGTACGAAGTGCTCACTTACAGAAGCATATTCGCTGTGGTAGATGTGGGCTGCGGCTTTAAGATCGCCAGTAATATGATGTGTATGTTTGTGAATTTGTGACGAATCTGCTGACGGAGGCGAAGCACATCTGCGGCTGTTCGGTAAGGAAACCAGTTAAATTGGAAACCAGTAGGGACATAACACCGGCAAGAAGAGGGAAAACTGTGGCTAACCAAAATGAACGAGGTGGACTCTTTACGGAGGTTTGACAGCCTTACTTTGGAGGAAAAATCGGAGATAAAGCGACTTGGTGCCCATCAGCTGAGGGATGTTATCATCACACAGACTGCCGGTAAAGTTAACCGTGGGTTTAACGTGGAGTGCTTTTCGAGGAAAAAGTGGCTAACAGTTAGCATTCAAAAGAAGGCGCTCTTCTGCTTCCCCTGTCTGCTATTTGGTGGAGATGGTACATGGTCAAGGACGGGTTTCAAGGACCTGAAACATCTCTCTGAGAGGATTGCAAAACACGAAAGTAGCGGGAGTCATCTGGATAATGCTGTTAAACTGGGCTTATTTTGAAGAGTAAACGTCGCTGCGTAAATTGACAGTGCGTACAGGCGCTCCATTGAGCAGCATAACAGACAGGTGGAGGAAAACAGGTAGGCTACTTGCTCAGTCGGATCATAACATGTATTAAACTATGAGGAAAATGTGAGACAGCACTGCGGGGCCATGACGAGTCGGCAGACTCTCTGAATCCAGGAATATTCAGGTGCATTTTTGAGATGATGTGCGAGGGAGATACGAGGCTCCAGAGGCACTATGACGCACAACCGATCTTCAAAGGGACATCCAGCACTGTACAGAATGAACTATTAGACTGTATGTATGAAGTGTACAGAGATGAGATAGCCAAGCAAGTGGACAAGACATCATTTGTCGCCATACAAGCAGACGAGACAACTGATGTCTCTTCTAAATCCCAAATGGTGGTTGTGCTGCGTTAGGCCTACATGTTGCCCAACAATACAGTGACAGAGAGGTTTTTGGAGTTTGTTGAGGTCAAAGATAAAACTGGACTGGGACTCTGTAATAGCATTAAAGATGTGCTGGAACCACTGAAGTTGGGAGAAAAGCTGATCGCTCAAACTTATGACGGAGCGGCTGTTATGAGTGGGAACGTCCGTGGGGTACAGACGCTCATGAGACAGACATACCCACATGCCCAGTTTGTTCACTGCTACGCCCACCAGCTGAACCTGACCTTGCAGCAACTTTGTTCAGCACGGATGAGCATCCTGAAGGTGTTTTTTGCTGATTTAACTGCTTTTGCCACATTTTTTTCTGGCGCCCCAAAACGTGTTGCGGCTCTTGCAGAGGAGGACATACGCACACAACCGGGATGGGATGAGGCCACTATAAGTGAAGCTTACGGCCTGTCAAAGAAACTCCGGGATAGAGCCTTTCTGCAGCTGTTGGAATTCTTTTCCATGCTTATGCCAGAAGTGGATATTTTGTACAACACTCTGCAAAAACGGAGCATTGATGGACCCGGGATTAACAGTGCGCTCTCCCATTTCAAGGAGAATGTCCAGAAAATGCGGGAGCAAAGTGATGAATTGGCCGCCACCGCGCACGATGGAGCAGACGAGCTAGGACGACGAGTAACCAACACAGCGCCGGTGATGAAGGAGGCATGCGACACAGTCATCTCTCAGGTGGAGCAGAGGTTTTCACAGAGTGATCACCTGATCGCTGCAAAGCTGGTTGACACCTCGCTCTTCCCAGACTTTGTCCAGTCATTCCCTACACCTGAGTTTGACTGTGCTGTGAAAATATGGCCTGTGGGAAACGGGTCCATGTCATTGGTTCGACATCCCATTAGTCCGACTGTCCGTGGTGCTGAACGGCTCGCGGCGGGTGTATGGTGCGCCGCGACCGGCTTGAGGCGGAGCAGGCACACGGCTTATGTGTTTGCCACTTTCTTTTTCATTTTAACCCACACCATGATCTTTTCCTGACCCTAACCAAGTGGTTTTTGTGCCTAAACCTAACCAGACCTTAACCACAGGGCATCATGATGATTTCGGAACGGACTTGAGTTTAATATGGTCGGAACAATGGGATGTTGAACCAATGGGCAGTTCCCGTGGGGAACATGGAAAAGTTGAAGTCTGAGCTGACCACTCTGTACCGCCACACTGAGCTTCATACTGGTAAGACTGCCCTGTCTCTGTTAACGTCCATCCATGACAACAACTTAGAGGAGGCTTTTGCTGAGACCGTCACTCTGCTGAAAATTATCATAATAACTCCCATGACGACATCTGAGTCCGAGAGGAACTTTTCCACTTTGAAAAGGATAAAAACTTTCACTCGCAATACAATGGGACAGCCGCGACTCAACGCTTTGGCCATGCTGTCCATCGAAAACCAGCTGATTCAGCAGCTACCAGACTTAATCCCCAAAGTCATCGAGAAGTTTGCCCAGAGGAAGAACCGCCGGGCCGCTTTTCTCTTCAAATGAGCCCTCAGCTTTGGTGAGTGAAAGCATATTTTATCATCCTCCCTTTGTGGTGCTGGTCTGTGCATTGGTAGGCTAATGTTATTTATTTTATTTAAACGGAACAACACATAGATTTATAGCAGTGTGATAATTCACATCTGTAATTGTAATCCGCTATTGTTGTGCTGGATCGCTGCAGATGGTAAAGAGTGTCATGGGGTTGTTGTCGTTGTCAAAAGGTTGTTGTTGTCCTAAGTTTGTCGTCATAGAATGGACCTGTATCCCTAAAAGTTGTCTGTGTCCTTTGTTGTGGCCTTCAGTGGCTTTGAGCTCCTTTCTGTTCCCTCCCTGTTGTCCCATTTGCTCTGAGCTTGGTTTTGTCAGTTTATGACATGGAATATTGCATTGTTAATTTAGGTCACTCACTCACTCACTCACTCACACGCACACACTCTCACACACTCTGTACAAGATATGTAAGACCTGCTAGAGGCAAGCCATTTTGTCTTAAAAAAAGTGTTTTATGGAGCCATGCTTGCAATGCTGTATCAAGAGAGAGCACTGTAGTTTTCCTGGTATCATTAAGTGGTTGGTGCCCCACCATTTTTTTTACATGTAAAAACGCCACTGGGTGTATATACATATATATATATATATATATATATATATA
>NC_065529.1:1591549-1617412 GCF_006386435.1 Epinephelus moara
ATTCAGTGAGTTATTCTACTTTACTTGTGAATACAGCTCCTTCCTCAATAGAAGTGAATGCACTGTGGAGGCGAAGCGAGACCCATCCAAGATGGCGGCCGGCGAGGACGTCGGCTCCGATCGGCAGCGGCAGTCAATGCGGCGTCTATGTATATATGTCTATGGTAAATCCCACCCCGTATTTAAGCTGCCGGAAACGGCAGCACAGTCAACTCACGCTACAGCGTCTTCCTTATATGGCAAGGCCCGGGGGAGAGGTGACCAGCCAGGTAAAATAACAGGACTAGGCAGGGCAAAATGAGAGTGGCCAGAATTTAAAGGGGCCCTGCTACACAGGGTTGTGGCAGGAAGAATTAAGCACAAAGCCCAGTCAACTTTCAGCACGCTGAAAATCCCCTGGACAGTCGTAGAAGTGCACCCGAGCAATGCTCTAACCACCTGCTGCACAAAAACAATAAACTAAAACAAAAAAGGATCAACGGAGACAGCCAGTGCCCCACGTTGATTATGCCTGTCAGGAATAAGGGTTCCAAATAATTTACCAGCCTTCAAATCCTACTGGCAGTTCCAGGAAACATGTTCATTTGCAGGCCAAAATCTATGGAGCAACACGCTTACTGGAAATAGTCAAACAACAAAGTCCCTAGAAATACCAGAGTAACCCAAAATCTGTGTGAAACACTCCCTTAACAACTGTACATTTACCACATTCCCAGCACCAAAATCCCGGACGAGCCCCCATTTGACTGGCTCAAGGCTGGCAACAAAATGGAGGCCACACACAGATATATCAATCAAAAGTTAATTTATTTAACTCAAACAAATAAACACAGTAAATAACTGATGGCATGTGCAAGTAGGAAGGGTATCAGTCATGTTAGTAGTGTGTGGATTAGTGAAACATGGGGCCTGTATCACGAAGCGAGATCAACCTTTCCTGGGTTACCCAGACCTATCCTGGGTTGACTAACCCTAACAATGGCAATCAACATAATCGGTATCACGACGCTGGATATCAACTCGGTAACTCAACCCAGGGTTGCTTTATCAAGAGCTGTGAACACGCACACAGCGGACCAATCACAATCATGAGAGAAGTGCAGCGTCACTGGGCGTCACTGAGCGTCCTCACAGAGCGTCCTCACAGAGCGCTGTATGTGAGGGAAAAAAGGTATTTCTCGTGAGGATCAGAGATTAATTCTACTAAAATATGAGGAGGAGAAAAGCAACTTTACAGAAAAGGGCAACACCGTGGCAGCTGCAGGAGGAGGAAACATTATTATTTTCACATAATGGTAAAAACAGACAGTATAAAATTTACAAGATTAAAAAAAGAAAAGTGCCAGAGAGGTTAGAAGCCACTAAAAGCTTATCAAAGAAATTCCCCTGTCAAAACATCAATGAAATCACATAATAGACAAGAAAAAAAACGAGTCAGGAAAGAAGAAATAGAGGAGGAGAGAGGGAAAAATCAAGACAAAACAAGGTAGCAAATACAATGATGTGTAGGTTAAATTACTCATCACTGGTTCAAGTAGCTACAGTACCTGTACCTGTACATCTGACACTGATCACACCCTTGAATCCCATGAAATCAATGCTGCGCAGATGAATTGCGTGTATTACAATTATCGTCTAACATCATTGCGTCTGATAAATTGGTCTTCTTTGTCATAACGTTATATATGCTACAATAAAGCTTAAAGATGACGCCACAATTAAATCATATCAACACCAAATTGATAGTCTGAATACAATCATCCTGATATTGAATTGTGTTAGAAATTAACAGCTGCGCAAAAATATACCTAGTCTCCCTCTTTAAAAAACAAAAAGGAAAATCCCTCAAACACCATGAAGTGTAGACATGATAGGCTACTTTCCACACTTCCAGCAGTAAAGCTGTCAATTAGGCCCATTATCTTTAACAGGGATCATTTCCTCCAACAAAACAAAATGTTGGCACTAATTAATGGTGCTATTAAGTGTCCGCAAATTTCGACTTCTTTCCACTCCTTTTCGAACAATCTTTTCATTGTCTGTTGTTGTTGCTTTCTTTTATTTTTTAATGTTCAAAATAAACTTCCAAATCAAAATCAATCAAATTAATTAAACTTCCCATCATGACTGGGCTGCATTTCTGTCAGCGGAGTCATTTTTTTTCCGAACAGCTGATTGGCCAGTGGGTGGTGCGTTTTATAGGATCAGATTCAACTCTGAACTTACCCTGCTCCGGAGCAGGATAGCCGTTCAGAGTAAGTTACCATGGTGATCTACCCCGATAAGAACTGAACCGGCTTTGTGAGACCGAAAACCCAGGGTTAACCCTGAAGTTACCTCGCTAAGACATTAATCCTGCTTCGTGATACAGGCCCCCGGTGTAATGTGTGTTGTAAGGTGCAGTATACCAACAAAGGAAACAGGCTGAAAAGGCTGCAGCAGGCCCAGCTGAGAGAGAGTGTGTGACCAAAAGGGTGGTCCTTTATGCCCTCTGCAGGCCCAACCCAAATGGGCAGGTACTAGCAGGCACTCCCTCCCAGCTCTGCCCACCAGCCAACTCCCAGTAACTGCAAGAGAGAGAGGGAGCACAGTCACACACAGCAGGCAGAATGAATAAGGTCCTCAAAATTGCAAAAGTAAACAAAAACATAATTAGGCATGTTTTTAAATCCATTTAATTTTCATTGCAACACAAGCTGTGATATAGCCCTGAAGTTTGTTTATTTGAAACAAATTCATTTGACAACACATTATAATTTGGCCAATTCTGGCAGGGAATCAGAGAAATTATTATAATATTATTTTCTGATTGTTTCATAGCGGTTACATTCTAAAGCAAAAGTAAACACGCCTTTGCGCAACCTTACAGGAGGGAGCTGCACTGCCACATTTTGTGTGAGTTCAGCTGAAGTGCTTGGCTTCTCTGCTCTCCCAGTGAGCATTTTTCAGTCAAAAAGACGTTTAAAAAATGACTATAAGAGAGAAAAGGATCAAAAGTTAAAGTTTTTCACCAACTATTTGAAGATGATTAGATGAGGTTTTTCATCCTCTACACTGTATAAATAATGGCCCATTGTCATTTTGAAGCCTAACTTAACCCTAAGCCTAAACCAAAATTTCTTCATTAAAAGACAGTATTGATCTAAATCTAACTGTTCAATCAACATCTTCAAATAGTTAGTGAAAAAACTTTCACTTTTGAACCTATTTTGAATGTCTTTTCACCATCTCTGTTTTTAAATGCCTTTTAAACCACAAAATGCTCGGTGTAATAATTAAACTGTAAAAGTGGTTCTGCATTTAGGATGACAAGTTACATACTAAGTCATATTTACAGTTTCTACTTAAAAGCAAAAGCTGACCATGTGAAACATACTACAATAAATTTGTTTTTATTAAGCAACAATTTAAATGTAACATGAACAACGCTGTGGGTGGCACGGTGGTGCAGTAGTTAGCATTGTCACCTCACAGCAAGAGGGTTTGTGGTTCGTCTTCTCTGTGGAGTTTGCATGTTCTCTCCATGTCAGAATGGGTTTCCTCTGGGTGTTCCAGCTTCCTCCCACAGTCCAAAGACATGCAGGTTAATTGGTGACTTTAAACTGGCTGTAGGTGTGAATGTGAGTGTGAATGGTTATCTTGTTCTATGTATCAGCCTTGTGATAGTCTGGCAACCTGTCCAGGGTGTTCCCTGCCTCTTGCCCAGTGTCAGCTGGTATAGGCTCCAGCCCTTCTGTGATCCCTAACAGGATAAGCTGTTACAGAAAATGAATGAATGAATGAATGAACAATACAAAAACAATTACAATGACAGGAAAATTCATAATTGACGCAGGGTCAAACGGCTCTTTGATCACCACACCCGCCTTTGTCTTTCTCTCTCTTTCGCGCACACACACACACACACACACACACACATATATATACACACACACACACACACACACACACACACACACACACACACACACACATACACACCAAGCTTGTATATAGTTAATTAGAATTTGTGTGTTTTGGTTTGCTTTGCTAGTTTGTGAATAAATATAATTCTTTGGAATCATACCTGCTGTCTGTTTAATGTTGCACAAGAGTGAATGAATAGTCAACCTCTGCTGCGTCAAGAACTCCGAGATCCTTCAGGTGTTACTGTTAATTTTGGTTGTTGTCATTAATTTAATTACTAATCAAAACTCCAAATTAATAGTTTAGCGTATTTTATGAGACTGATATCCAAATTAATAGTTTAGCGTATTTTATGAGACTGATATCTTTAAGTGGCTATCATTTTTCCCTTTACGGGAATGGTGCCCCACGAGGTAATTTATTTTCCCTTTACGGGAATGGTGCCCCACGAGGTAATTTAATGTTAATTAAGTCACATTATTTAACAAAATTATTAATTATTATTAATAATTGTTAATTATTTCCGATAGCCAATTAAATCCCTACATATTTGGTGCCCCTTGGTGAGACCTAATATATTGATCCCAACATATTTGGTGCCGCCGTGTGAGACCTAAAATTTTGTTCCCAAAATATATATGTTGATCCCAACACCTGCATAGGACCTGCACCCGTAAGGCTCAGTACCAGAACCGACCCATTTCCCATCATTATGTCTAAGTCAAAGCTACACTTGCCCATACCCGTTAATAAAAGTCCTCCTACTCGACTCGCACCTGTGATTTAACACACACAGGCTACAGTCACTGACATTAAGCTCGGTTCTTCGTTGAACTACAAATCCAGCAGGGGAGAAGACTCTTAACTTACTGTGCTCGATCCCGGGATGGTGAAAACATTCAATCACTGCCAGGTTAGGACATTTTAGCATGCTCCTTCCACCACCATTAAACCTCGAAGGCTCCTCCTTATGTGACTTGAACTCGATGTAGGTCTATTTTGATGCTCTCTAAAAATGCACTTTGGCACCCTTTTTACATCAAAGTACAAGTATTAATCATTGAAAAATTTAAATTTGTACCTCAAAAACTGTTCTTTACTTTCCAGATTAATTGTGAATTGTGATGTAAAATATACAAATATTAGTATTTGCTAGAATTTCATATTAGTGTTGAATAGAAACAGACTACATCACAACTAGACCTACTGTTATTTAAAATGCATTTACTAACGGATTCACCATGGACAGAGATGCACTTGCTTGCTGTTAGGACACAGTTTTAGGCCTACACATTTGCAGAGAGAAATATTTCTACCAGGCATTATGACCAAAGAGATTTAAATATGTCCGACCTCAACAGATTTTCCTGGTCAAAACTAAATACATTTTTGAGGTACTTCTACTCCCATTTTGTATCACTTGTACTGTACTTACATTTACATTGTACATTTCAGAGGCATATAGCCTTTTACTTCACTACATTGATTTACAGCTTTAATTAGCCTACCTTAAAGATTCAGATTATTTATGCAAAACATAATCAACTTCTGTAAAGAATCATGATGTGTTATAGAATAAACTACCCAGCGGTACACTGTAAAAAAAAAAAAAAAAAAAGTAATTTTACAGGAAATGTTCTGTAATTTTTTACAGATTTTCCTGTTTTCCAATAAAACAATGAAATGCTAGTAGATTTACAGATATTTTCAGTAATTTTAGATTTTATGTTTAAAATTACAGTTAATTAACCATAATTTAAGATTACATTAATATTATGTTTTTTAATGACAATTTATTATATTTGTACATATTTAACTGTAATTTTACATGCAATCTTCTGTATGTTTTTACAGGTCCAAGACAATGTAGAAACTGTAAATTAACAGATACTAGCAGTAATTTAAATATTTACCTTTAGAATTACATGTAATTACTAATAATATAATATTACATTATTACTATGTTTTTTAAAGGTAATTTAACATATTTCTTTCATATTCAAATGTAATTTTACATAAAATGTGATGTAATTTTACAGATTTTTCTTGATAATGATAATGAAGAAATGTATGTAAAATTACAGAAATCTGTAGTGTTTTCCATAAAATTGCAGGTCATTAAGCATGTGTGGTTAAGGTGATTTTATGTTTTTTTTAGAGGTAATGAGTAGTATTTGTACAAACACAAAAGTAATTTACTGTACATTACTGTATAAAGACAACTTAAGGTATATAATTTTACAAAAAGTGCACTTTAAATAACGTAATTTAACAGAAAGCACTCTGATTTTTGCTTTTTTTAAACAATAAAATGCCTGTATATTTACAGATATTGGGAGTAATTTAAATTTTTACCATTTATATGGTATACATTTCACTGTAATTTTGTATAAAATGTTTTTTTTTGTTTGTTTTTTTACAGGTTTATCACCATTTTCAATAAGACAATAACTGTAGATTAACATATATTAGCAGTAATTTAAACATTTACCCTTAAAATTACAAAATATTAACCATAATAAGATTACATTATTATGTTTTTAAAGGCAACTTAACATGTCTTTTTCATATTCAAATGTAATTTTACATATGTGATGTCATTTTACAGATCTTTCCTAATAATTGTAATGAAGAAATTTATATAAAATTACAGAAATCTGTGATTATTTCCACAAAATTGCAGGTTATTTAGCATGCGTGGTTAAAGTGATTTTATGTTTTTTTAACTGTACATTACTGTAGAAAGACAATTTAAAATATTATTTTATGGAATGTGCACTTTAAATAATGCAGTTTTACAAAAAGTATTCTGTATTCTGACAGGTTTTGACTTTCAAACAATGAAATGCCTGTAGATTTGGAGATCTTGGGATATATATATATATATATATATATACATAGTATGTTCAAACCCCTTAACTTTTTTCACATTTACACATGTTGCAGCCTTATATATGTCATATAATGTTTTTATTTATTTATTTATTTACATTAGAAACACACTTAATTCACTTCATGCTTCAGACTTAAGACTAGGCAGATTCAAATTTCAAAGTTGGCGCCTATTTCCAGTTTGCTTCGTCCCGCCCATAATGACCAACCGGCCAAGTTTGAAGAATGACCAATAGTTGGGAATAGCGCTAGTGTCCGTCCAATCAGGTTTGTAGGGGGCATGTCATGAGTCATGCACGTGAAAGACGTGCCCTCATGGGCACATGATTTTCAAGGAGGATGTATGAGACAGCCACAAAGGACATGTCAACCAAACGCTGTTTGAGGTAAGCGTCCCAGATAACGCATGTGAACGATATTTTAATTCATTTTCATACCTCGAGTGGACAGCCCTGAAGCTAATGTTAGCATCCCTCTGATAAATTGCTACCATCACATAAGCTATTGTTAGCAGATAGCAATCGTTTTGTATGTTATGGTTTTGTGACTAAGTGACTGATGACAGCCGGGTCATTTTATTTTACAGCTAAAGTATTAATAAGTGTGTTTTCGGTCAAAGCCTTTTCTAACATGGCCAGAGGTTAGTCGTAATTGTGTTGCTCTCTGCGAGACGGGTATGGCTGCAGACTGGAGCCTCTCGTCTCATGGCTCTTGTCTCATGACCTCTCGTGTCATGACATGGACGTGTACAACAGCAAGTCTATAGGGTCAAAAATGCAAATTCGCGATTTCTTGACACTCTTGCCACCAATAAATCAAACCGAGAGGAGAAGAAGAAGAAGAAGATGGCAGCGGCGTTACAGGTAAATTCCCAAAGAGGCCAGTTTTTTTTTACAAAAATAAAACGGTTAAACTCTTAACTTTACAATTTTAACCATCCGGATAGTTTGTAACGTTGCATTTGAAACGTAAGATGATACTACGTGTCCCTTGGGTTAACACATACATCTTTATTTGAAGAAACGTTAGCGTTTACCGGGTTTTTTTTAGCTAATACCTAACGTTAGCGTTTACCGGGTTTTTTTTAGCTAATACCTAACGTTATGTAGGCTACCTCTGTACAAAACTGTGCTCAGTGCAACTGTACATTTAAGAGCTGCGTGCCAGGTATTCACACTGTGCTTTTAACAGAATTCAAATGTTCAAATGTTACTAAGTAAAATGACTTTGTGTCTGCAACAAAAAAAGAAATCTTAACACCATGCACATGAATATGCTTTTGTTTTGTTATTGCTATACCCACAGGTTATGTTGGACGTGGGAAGTTGGGAGAGCTCCGGGGGATTTATTCTGAGGATCCCCACCCTGGATTTTGCAGCCAGTTCTACCAGCTGCAGTCTGGATGTTTTGACTGAAGAAATAAAAAAAGCTGCATTCTTTAAAAGACTCGTTTTATTTATATATTTTATATATGTATTATATATTCCTTTCACACATCACAGGGAAATTGTTACGACAAGTGCTTATCCTGTAGTGTGAATGTGCGTGCATGTATGTGTGCATATGTGTGTGTCAACTAACACATGAACAGGACAAGCAGCAGTGCCAGGCAGATATCTACAGAGCCTGCAAGCTGAGACACACAATAACACTGAGGCAAGGCGAGGCAAGTTTATTTGTATAGCACATTTCAGACAAAATGCAACTCAAAGTGCTTTACATAAAAAATAAAATGATTTTAAGAAAGGACAACATGTAAAAGCAACACAAAGCAACAGTACATCGAAGAGGATTCAATACTATGTATAAAACAACTTTTCAACCAGGATTCCTAAAATACCACAGGAGAGGTCATGAGACGAGAGGCTCCAGGCTGCAGTCATATGCTTAACACAGGAGAGGTCATGAGACGAGAGGTTCCAGGCTGCAGTCATGTTTAATACAGGAGAGGTCATGAGACGAGAGGTTCCAGGCTGCAGTCATATGTTTAACACAGGAGAGGTCATGAGACGAGAGGTTCCAGGCTGCAGTCATACAGTCTTACTCTCTGCTGGTGTAATGTTATGTTCTTAAAAGTTGTTATTCGTGATTTGAATGCGGTCAAACTGCTGTATGCTGCTCTGTGTAATGTCCCACTCGTCCTGCATGAGTCCTGCAGAGACTTGAGACCGTTAATTTAAGTTTTTAAATTAGTTTCGTTCAAGCATCAGCATGCTAAGTTAGCCTGCTCACTGCTGTCTTCCCTCACTAGAGTCTGCTCTTTTTTTCAACAGGAGAGTTTATTTCTGTCTATCGCCACAGGTGTGGGGATGTTTGTTCGTTTGTGTTTAAATAATGTGTTGAGTGTTAATCTCTGGGTCTATTTGCTCTGTACAAGTTGTTGCTGCTAAATGATATGCCTACAGATGCCTGCTGAATGTGATATTAGTCCATTTGGATTTAAATGTTAAAGGACAACTTTGGTATTTTTCAACCTGGGCTCTATTTCCCCATGTGTATGTGTGCGTATGATTCATGGGGACCACTCATTCTAAAATTGGTTCAGTATTGAGCCACGAAAAGAGCTAAAACAGTAATGGGGGCAAATGCGTCCCATATAAAAGTGCTTTTTTTCGCCACTGACCGGTTCAGATCGCCAGTGCTATCTCTGTAGATAGCATATTGTAGCGGCCCTGGGGCAGTGGTGAGTGTGAATGAGTGGAGTCAGCTGTCAGTCAGTGTTGGAGCAGAGAGGCGGAGGGCGTCCCCGCTTGGTATTGTAAATGAGTTTGTGTGTATTACACTAGAAGAGTCAGAAGACGGAGTCTTTTACGTGCTACCCTCTGGAGTGTTACCAGAGTTTTTGGAGTGCTCAAATAAACGGGCCTTTTTCCCGAACGCAAGAACAGGATGTCGCGCAACACCCCGTACAGCTTCGTAGGCTGCCTTTGTCGGACGGCGAGATGCTGAAGTTGTGGCTAGTTGTGCTACAAATGGATGCTAGCACTCCTCTCCAGACACTGCGCCTTGCAGACCATCGGGTCTGCAGTGCTCACTTCTCCCAAGATGACTGCTGCCAGCCGAAGAAAAGAAGACATCCAATCCTGAAACACCTCTTCCTCAAGAAAACGGCTGTCCCACGAGTAGAGAGAGCTACAGACACAGTGGAGCAAAGCTCGTGACATCACACAGCCCAGAGGTAAGGGAAAGGCTAAGTTAGTATGATATTTACAGAGATAGCACTGGCGATCTGAACCGGTCAGTGACGAAAAAACACACACTTCACACACACATAGCCTACTCATTTACAATACCGAGCGGGGACGCCCTCCGCCTCTCTGCTCCAACACTGACTGACAGCTGACTCCACTCATTCACAGTCACCACTGCCCCAGGGCCGCTACAATATGCTATCTACAGAGATAGCACTGGCGATCTGAACCGGTCAGTGGCGGAAAAAAGCAATTTATACAGGACGCATTTGCCCCCATTACCGTTTTAGCTCTTTTCGCAGCTCAATACTGAACCAATTTTAGAACGAGTGGTACCCATGAATTATACACACACATACACATGGGGAAATAGAGCCCAGCTTGAAAAACACCTAAGTTGTCCTTTAAACTGAGGTACTGAAATGTGGGTTTTCTAGTTACCATATCCATTCTCACTGAGGGCGAATATCCACGTGGATTATTCTCGTGGAAAAATATAAAAGTTGATTTAATGGGTTCTTATGGAAATTTGCACACCGGGGCGGAACTTTCGTGTGGTGAAAAAAGTTTCCGCCCAGACTTTGATCCCCCGCGGAATTCGCCGGGGGAACTACACAGCTGGGCCAATGAAATTGTTTGTTTATAGTCGCACAGACCTGGGGCCTATTGCACAAAACTAGGATAAGGGATTAAGCTGGGATATTTTGGTTATTCTGGCTCAATTTATCCATGATCCGGTTGCACAAAAGTGGGATATGTTATGACATAAGTTACCATGGAGATTTATTCTGTGGAGCTAGCCTGCTCCAGACCAGGCTAAGTTCCATTATCTATTTAATCTCATCCCTTATCTCAGTCAGCAGTCACCACAAACGGAAACCAATAGTTATTCCGCTGCCCACTGCACATTGTTATCACATTCAACCAGACCCACTGTCATTATTTAAACATTTGTGATCATTAATTGCAATCATTTTAGATAAATGATGATTTTAGATGATTTTGCAATCATTAGATAATGTACAGTTTTCCACAGACTATATAAAATACACATCCCATATAAATATAAATACACATCAAAGAGTAACATGATGTTCCTTTATTGAATAAGGATAAATCAAAGCAAGTAAACCATCAGCTCCTTTCAAAACTCTACAAGATAGAAAGCACGCAATCAAAGCATATTATACAACACAAGAATAAATACACATTCAAAGGTCTGTATATGATACACCCCGCATGTCTGCACACTGAAATAAATGCAGGACAAATCCATACACAACAAATGAACAGACAAATGAATGGATGCAGTAGCCTCCCTGCAAGCTTGTATACACACAGTATACAGCACAAACAACATAAGAGGCCAAATCAATTTAAATTGAATAAAAAAACACAAATTCCTCTGCCAATGCAGGCCATATTTAACTGAAATTCACAGCATGCGTCTCTGCCACTGCAGGACATATTTAACTTAAATTTAATGCATGCATGTTAACTAAAATAATTTAACACATATTGGTCCCTGACCAGCCGACCACTGTCGTCATCAGGGAAGATGGCAGGATTGTCCCAGTCCATGTGTGATGGCACTCTGGGGGCCCTCTCCTTCCTCAGGCAGGCCACATTGTGGAGGACAGCACAGGCCACAGTGATGTCACATGCCCTCAAAGGGCTGACCCTTAAGTGGTTAAGACAGTGAAAGCGTGCCTTCAGGAGGCCAAAGGTCATTTCGATCCTGGCCCTTGTCCTGGCATGGGCATGATTATAGGCCTGCTGTGCTTCCTGAGGGTCTGTGTATGGTGTGAGGAGAAAAGGCTGGCAGGCATACCCCCTGTCCCCCAGCAACATACCAGAGAATTCACCTGTCAATACAAAATATCATCATCACAACCTCATAAATGGAGTGACATTCTTGACACAGCCATGATGTAAAAAGTGGTTATTAACAGAGGTTGTGTGGCTCACCTTGTGATAGGCACTGATAGATTCCAGAGGTCCGAAAGACTCTGGAGTCATGGACTGAGCCGGGCCACTTTGCCACAACATTGCTGATCAGATAGTCAGCAGTCATGGAGCATGAGGAGCAAACATAAGATAAGATAAGGTAAGATAAGATAAGAGGAACTTTATTTATCCCAAAGGGAAATTCAATTACGTGAGTGAGCTCATCTATTTATCAAAGAGTTACACAGTCTGATGGAGTTACATTTACACAATTTCACTCACATCTGCAGTCAATTTCACTCACATCTGCAGTCAATTTCACTTACAGTTTCAACCGATTCATAATTAGAGTACAACTATGTTTTCGGAGATGTTAATTAACTATTGGATTGTAATTGATGGTTTCAGCGGAGCAGTGAGTGTGTATTTGTGCACTACTTACGCATTCAGGCGGTCTGCAATACTTTGTCACGCTTTCTCTAGTTGTTTTATTACTGTGGCGGTGTTGTCTTTCTTTATGATTCGATCCTTTACCTCTTCGTAAGCCTCCATGAGGTTTTCTGCCTCCGACAGGGATAAGTACGCTGCTCTTGTTGCCATGGTGAATCGGTGAATCTGTGATCGATGGCGGGGTCTGTTTGAGGAAGCCGCGTGCGCGCACTGATCGAGGGCTGCATCCCAAGTCTCTTAAAATTACTGCTAACCACCTTATCTAGCCACCTTATCTAACTGTTTAGTCCCTCCCACTTAGGAAAACATGCAAGGAGTCAGGAGTTAGGAGTGAGGAGCGAGGATTGCTGATTAAGAGACATAAGACAACCTTACTCTGAAGCGTCACGTGAAGTGACGTCCTATTCTGGTGACGGTGCGACAGCTGGATCTGCTGCGTAACGGAGCCAGCGTTTGGTGTACATCCCAAGTCCCATTATATTCGCTGATCAGCGGTTCAACGGTGATCAACGATTAACGGGGAAAAGACGGTAGAAACCTCAGGAAGAGCAATTGAGGAGGGATCCCTCTTCCAGGACGGACGTGCAATAGATGTCGTACAGAACAGATTAACATGATAAATTAACAGTAATCCGTATGACACAATGAGACAGAAAGAGAGACAGAGTGAGAGAGAGAGACGCAGGACAGACTGTAATGACAGTAGCTTACAACAACATTAATGAAAGTAATAATATTAATTATTATTAATATTAATATTTAATATTACCTACAGGCTATTAAACATTATTCCACTCACATGACATGCAGGACAATTATGTCTGTTGTGTGCAAATGTGTGTGTGTGTGTGTGTGTGTGTGTGTGCGTGTGTGCGTGCGTGCGTGCGTGCGTGCGTGCGTGCGTGGTGTTATATCAACACTTGTGGTTCTGGACATGAGCAGCTGCACATTTAACAGCCAGGGGCAGACTGGCCATCTGGAGGTTCTGGAGAATCACAGAATGGCCGGTACTCCAGGACAGCCAGCGGCCGCCACGCAGTCATCACCGTTTTTTTTAAATGTTTTTTTTTAAAAATCTTTTTCTCCCTGATAATCTACTGTTCCATGTCCAGTCCGCTAGGTGGCAGCCTTTAAATTGGATGCCAGCCTGCCTATAGATATCTATGAGCCGGCCGGCCGCCAATCAAACTGAAGAAGAAGGAAGCACATACCATATGCGCACCGGTTGTTGTGGGCTGGGCCGAGTCAAAGTCCAGGGCTGTTTTTTAGTCCCAGTCTGCCCCTGTTAACAGCCACACATCACCGACAGTCCGCTGAACAACGCAACGGGTTGTGAATGAAATAAACTTAATTACAACATGACAGTCTTGCAGGAAATATCATTAACGTTACTCTTTGTAGTCACGTAGGCATGTGAATTACAGCGTTTCATTGCAAAGAATGCATGTAACGGGTACACTTGCGCTGTTTCTCCGGCATCTCGTTCAAATGAGCCAGACGTAGGGGGCTGGTATTTATACGTCAGGGCCTCAAGCTGAAAAAGACTTCCTGTTAGGAACCTCTCGTGTTACCTTACTCATTGCACCTAACAGATCCCTCCTAACTCCTAACGCTAACTCCTTACTGGCAGGAATAAGAGACATGAGACGGCCTTAAAGATGGCGGACCTCGAACGACTTCCGGTTCAAGTCAGGAGTTAGGAGTTAGCAGTATACAATTAAGAGACTTGGGATGCAGCCCAGGATTGGTTTCACCTGGCTTGATGAATCCGTGTCTGCTCATCCTGGCTTGGTCTGGCTTGATGAATCCGTGTCTGCTCATCCTGGCTTGGTCTTTGTGCAACCAGTTAAGCCTGGACGTTCTTGTTTTGGATTCGTTGAACCCAGCTCAGTCATTTATCCTGGATGTCTGAATCCTACTTTTGTGCAACGAGTCCGAAATCCTGTCAGGGAGGACAGTATGGGAGAAAGGTTGATAAACCTTGTTTCACAGCACCCCGTCCTTTTTGATAAAAGACGGGATGATTTTATGAACAATGAATTAAAGGACAACGTCTGGCAGTCCATTGTCCAGCTTGGTGGCTGCGGTGAGAGTGGTAAGTGCTAAAGAAAGTTGATGTTGACGCCTGTTAAACGTTAGCTTGCTAGCTCGCTGCTGCTGCTGCTGCTACTTCTACTACTACTCTCGTCCATGTTCACCCACACCCGTTCACACTGCGCGGAATTGGAACACAACAACGCAAAATTCCACACCACGTCCGGTACGCGTGTGTATGGTTTGAACGCGGAAAAGCAAATCCGTCCCGCAGTGAGAATGAACCGTTTGGTTGCCTAATTGTTTGATCTATTTTTAAAAAAGTAGAATTACAGATGTCATTTATTTTTGTGTTTCCTGTTGAACTTTAAATACTGAAGCATTGAATGCAGAAACTAACATGTCTAAAGGACCAATTTGTGTTATTTTCTGTAATTTAATTTTACTGTGCAAAATTGATTATTTTATTTTAACATTTCATTAAAAGTTAAAAAGTATTTTCTAGCTCACACACAGCTCACGATTTCTGTGTGTTTCTGTTTGTCGCCACAGTTGCCAAGTAAAGATTTAGAGATCCAGTCCTGACTCCTGTGTCTCCTTTCCAACTCGGGACACAACAGAGACAAAATGGAGACGGGTTACATATATTTAATATATGTTAGAGGATGACTCAGTGAGAATGGCTACTCAACCCAATGAGACACAACAAAGACTGTGGTTCACTAGATTGGAACTACTGTCCTATTTCCATGGAGATGGTAAGGACAAATAACATTTTTCCAATCTATAAAACTAGATTTGAGCTTGCAATTAAAGCCTGTGCAGATGGACATACTTCCTACCTGTCTCAGCAGAGATGCACTGGCTGTCATTACCACCAGAGGAGCAGCAAGACTATGATGACTGTATAGATAAATGACATTTTGGGAGTAAAGAATTTTTGGTATATGTTAATTTGTGAGCTTTTATTAGCTTTGGACAGAGCAAGGCTGACTTTTTTTCTCCTGTTTCCCCATATGTGTGTGCGAGCTGCTTGTATTGATGTCATGCCTGTAAAAAAGGAGACTTCGACCTGGAGAAGGTAAGACCATATTTGTGTCTCTGTAAAAGTCAGTATATAACTGCATGAATCTATTTTGGAAAGAGAAGCGTTATCAGGATCTGTGATTGACATGTTTAATGTTTTCTCTTGAGCAAATCTTACTATTAAGAATATAATGTTGATAGGAGTAGAGTAATGTGCTGAGTGTAATCTCTAAAGAGAATATTTATCACTCTTTATTTCTGCTCTTATGTGTCTCTCTTAGTTTGGAAGTAAAGTGGCACATTGTTGGCTTTGCTAGAAATGCTCAGTGGCTTGTGGATCACAAGGCAGACATGTACTGCCGTAATTGTATCAATCTGAAGTGAGTGATGATTAATGTCAAATATATTTTCAAATAAAAAAAACCCTGATGAATCCTCCAGTGGAAATAATGACCTGGTTCTCTCTTCATTAGCACTGACAGTACCTGCTGTAGAATGATCTGGCCAAGAAAAAAGACACACCTCGATGCTTCAACCTTGCGCAGCCAAAGTGAGTGTACACACACACACACACACACACACACACACACACAGACACACACACACACACAAAATAGAAAACGAATCATAGTCCCTCTCCAGTTAAATCAGGTAGGGGGCAATGATATACTATGATACGGTTTGTTGTAGGGCTGGGCAATTATGGCAAAAGTCAAAATCACGATTAATTTAACTTTTAACCTTGATTATGATTAATGAACGATTATCTCCACCCTTGATGAACAATTATGTATTTTCACAGTTTCTTTTGTTTTGTATTTTACACTGTTTACACTATTATCCACACCTGGATATTTTGTGATATTTTCACACGTGTATCTTTAGGGAGTGAAAATTATGAGTTTTAAGGTGTGACGCTGTGGTTAATGTCTAGTTAGGTTTAGGCACAAACCCACTTGTTTAGAACTATGAAAAGATCATAGTTTGGGTTAAAATGATCACTGGAGTTGCCACGCACCAAATTATGTTGGTGCGTGGTATTGGTGTAATATTCCTCCATGTGCCCCTCTTTAACACGTTCCCTTGAGGTGTCTGCACGGCCCCGGTTAGCTTGTAAAATAGATACGATGGGTTCAGAAAATTTTCAGACCCTTTCATTATTTTCACATTATGTTGCAGCCTTTTGCTAAAATCATTTAAATTCATTTTTAATCTCATCAATCTACACTCCATATCCCATAATGACAAAGTGAAAACAGAATTTTAGAAATTTTTGCAAATTTATTAAAAAGTAAAAACTAAAATATCACCTTGTACTAAGTTTTCAGATCCTTTACTATGACACTTGAAATGTAGCTCAGGTTGCTTCCATTTATCTTGGTCATCTTTGAGATGTTTCTACACCTCGATTGGAGTCCAGCTGTGGTAAATTCAATTGATTGGACATGATTTGGAAAGGCACACACCTGTATATATAAGATCTCACAGCAGACAATGCACATCAGAGGAAAAACCAAGCCATGAGGTGGAAGGAACTGCCTGCAGAGCTCAGAGACAGGATTGTGTCGAGGCATAGATCTGGGGAAGGCTACAAACAAAATCTGCTGCATTGAAGGTTCCCAAGAGCACAGTGGTCCCATAATTCTTAAATGGAAGAAGTTTGGAACAACCAGGACTCCTCCTGGAGCTGGCCACCCAGCACAGCTGAGCAATCGGGGTAGAAGGGCCTTGGTAAGAGAGGTGACCAAGAACCTGATGGTCACTCTGGCTGAGCTCCAGAGATCCTGTGTGGAAATGGGAGAAACTTCCAGAAGGTCAACCACTGTAACATTCCACCGATATGGGCTTTATGGCAGAGTGGCCAGATGGAAGCCTCTCCTCAGTGAAAGACACAGGAAAGCTGGCTTCGAGTTTTTCTCACAGTCAGAGTCCTTTAGGTGCTTTTTGCAAACTCCAAGCAAGCCACCCCCTCCACATGACTATTAAAAACAATGATGTACAGGCGTGCTCGGCCTGCCAGATCAGCTTGTTATGCATTATCTTGCGACAGCGAACTTTTGCGATCTGTTTCCTACACCAGAAACATTAACATTAAATGTCCTTTTTATTCTCAGTGACAGTTCCATTAATATTTAACTGTAGTATAGAGTTGTATTTGGCTTGTGATTTTTCTAAATTAAAGACGTAGGCAGACAATTGCTCCCCATGCTCTTGCCATTTCTGCCTAGACCAAACGAAAGCCCCCTCTGCTTTCAGTTTATACATGTCATCTAATTTGCTTTGCGGCTCACTTAATTTTAATTTCTCCACATCATTTAAAGGGATAGTTCACCCAAAATCAAAATTCTGTTATCACCCACAATTGTGATTTAAGAGGTAGCTGTTCATTTTCCAATAAGATTCTTTTTTAAATCCAGATTTATCAAGAAAAAGACAAACATTAATTGTTATTGCCTTGTGATTTGTTAAGGGTGTAGATAAAACCATCATAACCGTGATACTGTCCTTATCAAATGTTTTGGATACAAGCCAAAAGTCTATACGAGAACGTCTGGAACAATCCTTATTACTCCACGTGTAAATTTGACTCTTTGGAAATTTCTCTCTCCATATATCAGTTCTTCCTCAGTTCAATCCTTGCCTCTGGTTTGATTTATTCTTTTGAGCTTTGTTCCTTCCCATCTTATCTGAGTTCTGTTGTATGGTTGTGCTCTATAGATTTAATTGCAAACTACAACTGTTTAGTAAGTTAAAGATGTGTTGCTGATTACAGCTTGAAGTGGCGATGAGGTCTTAAAATATTTTGAGAAGGTCTTTTAAAAAGGTATCAGGGTTCCTACGCAAGTATGGAAAGTATGGAAAAGTATGGAAATAAATGTGATCAATTTCCAGGTATTAAAAAGTATGGAAAATGAAAATTAAAGTATGGAAAAATATTTATGTTTCCAGACTATTACCACTGTTCTAAAATACTGTTTTCTAAAATAGAAAATTAGGTATTTCCAAAAATAATTTAATCAATCCGGATCGTGTTTTATGCCGGGCCAAGCACAGTTTGTGTGAGAGCAAACGTCCCAGAAAACATACCGCCTTTTACCTGATTGACAAGTGGTATGTCCAGTCTGCTGCCCCATGACCCTCCTCCAGTCCCCAGGTATCAAGTTTCACTCCAACACTGCACCTTGGACAAGAAGACGAGTTTCACATGGTTCACAATGGGTAGATGCAAGTTTTTGGATGGATGGCTTGACAATACCGTATATAAATACTGGTTGGCCAAGGATTCCCAATTCACACACAGAGCTAGATGCAAGCTTTGTGTGAAATCGTTTGACATCGCCAACATGGGGGAGAAGACGATTCTGAGCCACATGAAAGGAAAAAACGCCGACGTCTCGTTACTGCATCGCTTGCACCCAGAGTCCCAACCTTTTTGCCTCAGCCCAGAAATTGAACTTACCTGAGTTTTTATTTGCATGCCATTATGGTACTTGGCCACAATTGCCTATTAAGAATAATTAAATATGATGTGAAATATGATACACTGATATATTTACTCAGATGTCGTATATTCTCTGAAAAAAAAAAAAAAACAGAGAAGTTTGGAAATTAGGGTATGGAAAAGTATGGAATTTTGAAATTCCAAATGTGTAGGAACCCTCAGGTATTGAAATTAACTTCAGGATTCCTGCATATACTCGGGTAATCTATGATAATAAAAAAGCAACTCAAATTAGAAATGATAATTTCAGTTCTCATGAATGTTTGCCTGTAAAACGCCAAAAGGTTTACATGGATTGTCTAAACAAATGCCTGTTTTCTCTCTAGATGGACAATCGGAGGTATTTAAGGAGGCCCCAGCAGTCAAGCAAGTGAAGAGACAGTTTGAAATGATCTGACAACAGTTTCTCACGCACAGTATGTATTGCCCAAATTGAATGTATCCTAAAATGATTTTTACATTTGTTTCATTTGCAAGAAATAGTTGCAAAGTTTAATGAAAGTAAAGTCAAGTCCATAAAGTCCAAATATTGCTGATCGTCTTCATAAGCTGCTCCTGTGCTTCACAGTTGTGGAACAGAGTCCAGCTCCCAATACACATTCATTGCATTGAGAAAAAGGCCTCAAAATTACTCTAATTGCACATAACAGGCAATAAGTAGAGTCTGCTAGTATGTGTTAGAAAAACCTATGTAATTATGTCAAATTTTAACCGCCATCCCATGGGGATATGTTGCTTTTTCACTGTGGTGAAAAAGAATCCATACCATACATCCACAATGTTGACTTGCCTTATAACAAATGTAGACAACCTCGTATCAGAGTTGTATTACCCCTGCACATTTTGATGGCTTCTGGACAAAACCAGGTCCATCTGTCTCCAAAAGTTGTGTATAGCACCTTGTATCTTGAGAAATTGCTTTGACACTTAGCTGCTATGCTAACGGCTACTATGAGAGCACAGTCAGACTGAATAATGCAATGAAACGAAATGGCAATTCTGAGTATCAGGCTAGCAATGCACTGAGTTGAGTATGTGCAGTCAGCTCTCACTGCATACTCAAAAATTCTTGATAATTTAGTATACATGCGGGCGTTTCTTGCACACATAATCCACATACTATGCAGCTGAAACACTACATACTCAATCTGACATACTTAGCATGAATAGTACATTAGTAATACAGTATGATGGACAGCATGACAGCTCCTCAAGTAAAGCCAAAACATCTCAATCGCCCCCTAGTGGCTGGCTGTAGTATAGGACATAAAGTCCACCCTCTCCATGTTGACAAGTGGAACATGGGCCAAATTCAAAAAAACTCCAAGTACACATAATTTATTTATTTTTTGTAGATAGGTAGTTCTTATGCTGATGTTACTTATAGATGAAAGATGTTTCTATTTCCAGTTTTGCCTTGCAATTAATAGATATAGAGGTCTAGTCAAAGTAATGTATATGAATATCACTTTAAAGGATAAAACTGGTGTAGTGTTTACTTACTGTAAACATGGCCTGTGAAAAGAGCAAAATCTGTAGTGCTTTTCTGTTAATAACTATGGTCCATCTATCCACTGCCAGAAATATATATTTCGTATCATGTAACTATTTGAACTCCATGGTATTCAAAAATAAAACAAGTCACAGATTTGCAATTTTTCTTTGGTCTGCACAGCTTTTTTTAAACAATATTTTTCAAGATAACATACTGATGATTACTGTATGATTATACTGCAAGTGTCATGTTTTTGAAAAAGTTTATCATAGATTGTTGCTCATGCCCATGCAGTAGAACAGGAGGGGGCTTTCCAGTGTTACTGGATGGGCGGGGCAGGGAGCTATCCAGTTTCTGCTATTAGGGATTGTGACTGAAAACATGTCATTTGGGTCCAGGGTTTAAAATATTGAAATATTCCAACTTTTTCTTTTTTTTCATATAAAAACAATATTTTAGAAGTCAAACATTATATTGAACAATTATATAAAGTAACTGTTGAATACCTTACATTTACAGAGATTGCCTTAGCTGTTTTAATGTGTAATGACTTACTATCCTTCTTTTTCTGTCAAATGAAAGTTTTGAACAATATTTGTTCAGATTACTAAAATGATTGTTTAATACCCTAAATTTACAGATATTATGTTTAAATATACCTATTAATGTATTTTGATGTACAGTGTTTAATTTTCCATTGTCCAATTCTCTAAAATAACTAATACTGTAAATGTGCAGAAATTCCTATTTGATTAAAGGTACATATTTTGTTTATACATTGTGTCATTGTTTTTTTACTTGGGGAAACCACAATTATGCAGCAAATCAGTGTAGATGGACAAGACGGTTTCATGAAATGACTACTAAATACCCTTAATTTACAGGGATTGGCCTTAAATGTAGCTATTTTTGATGTATTTGTAATGTATTTAGCTTGTTTTTCCACTGTCCAATGGTTTTTTAATATACTAATTCTCTAAAATGACAGATTAATACTGTAAATTTGCCGGTATTTATCTTAAGTTTTATGAACCTACTTCGTTTTTATACGTTATAACATAAAATAGTATGTTAACATGAAATTACTGTAGATAGACTTGGCTGTCTCCTAAAATAAATAATGTATACCGTGAAATTAGAGATTAATGTGAAAGGTATCTGATTTTAATGTTTTTTGACGTAATATGTATGTTATTTTACAGTATAATGGGCATTTATCAACTATAATATACTGTATTTTAATTAATTTTGACTGTAACATCTACTCTGTATTTTTACAGTTATTGTATGTAGTTCTGTGATACAGTTATTTATTGTAATTTTATGGTATCCGTTTGGAAACTTTGCTGCCAGTGTTTTTACCGTTTTTTTTTTGTTTTGTTTTTTACAGATTTTTAAATAGCTACTGTAAAATTACAGAGATTAACCTGAGGCTATCTGATTTTTAATGTTTTTTGACATAATATGTATGTTATTTTACAGTATAATGGGCATTTATCAACTGTAATATACTGTATTTTAATTAATTTTGACTGTAAAAATCTACTCTACCGTTTTTTTTTTTACAGTGTATATAAAGTAATTTAAATGAGCTCCATTAAAAAAATAATCAGTTGTTTACCATTTATGTTTGTTATGAAGCCACACTGTAATTCTATGCAATGTGACCTCTGACAGAACATTGGGTCAATATTATAATATGTATATTTTTCTGTGTTTGCATTCATGCGTACTTTGACTGTTGAGCTGCAGCAAATCAAAATGTGTTTTTTTTTTGTTTTGTTTTTTAATGTGTGCTAGGATAGCCAATGGGCTTTTGACATTACCATCAAACTGTATAGGACCATTCAGCTTTTCAAAACGAGTTCACCTAATATAGTTTTAAGTTTTTAAGTACATTATTCAGAACTCTTTATTGTAGCCTATGAGCCATCTCTGACAAGTGGACCTGCTATTTGTATGCTAAGGGAGGGGAGTAGTACTATCTCCTGCATGAACATACAGCTGACACCATGCACGGATGTAGTAGTCTTCACGGCCGTCGAGATGTGTGTGCAGTGAAACTCGACCTACCTGTTGAGAGGATGCACATGAACTGAAGCAAGTCAGCGTCTCTCCTTTTTTCCAGAAAACACAGACGTGTTGAGTAAGGGTTAGGAACGGCGGAACGCGCAGCCGGAGCGCTGAACCTCCAGGCCTGAAAGGGTTAAACGCTTTTCCCATGTACGGAGCGGCTGACTTGCGCTTAGTTAGGTTGTTGCGGCGCAGAGCTCGTGGACGCGGCGGCGGCGTGCAGCAGCGCGCCAGAAGCTGCCAACTTCACAGTAAGCTGCCACTACTACTACACGACTACACAGTCATGTCGGAGCGAAGGAGGATCTCTGGATTTGACAGCGCTCAGTCTTACTACTACTGAGCCTGTATGCACGAGGGAGAGGGCTGCTTTTTCTGGTTGTGTGGATATCGCCTCCATGGACGGGCAACGGGGCTTTTACGAGATGGAGAAACCGACAGAGAACCCCAGCAAGGCGGCGGAGTATCTGAAGGAGTTGAATAAAATCATCGAGACCCAGCAGGGGCTACTGGAGAAGCAGAGGGTCCGGATTGAAGAGCTGGAGCTTCAGGTGACCGATCTTTGCAAGGAAAACGTCTGTCTTAAAGATCAGCACCAGCGGCACCTGGACACCTGCAGACTCCAGCAGAGGAACCATTGCACCCTGGTACCCATCAAGGAGAATGTCATGCAAGAAAAGTAAGTTAGCTGTTAATCTATGCCACATGGTCTGTTTGAGCATGGCGCTATCAAAGTTGACAGTCCTCCTATGTGTCACCAAATTGCTTCCTCCGTGGCTTGAGATGTGTGTGTGTGTAGCTATCTGTATCATCTGTCAGGTGGAACCACGTAACCGAATCAAATGCACATTTCTGTGCTACTTTGTCATGACGTACGTTTGTTTTTTAATGATTCGCAAAATGTCTACACTGTCAGGATTATTTCAGGCTCACAGGCTATGCACGACTTTACACGCGTATTGCGTAATATGGATCCCGTTAGGAGCGCTCTAGACTAAATGTCAAAGCATAATATTCTGTAAACGGTATGAGACCATCGTAGTAAAAGTCCAGAGCAGTGGGTGTGACTTTGGTTTGATGAGGACCGGAGAGCATATCGCCGGCCGTGGCGATGGAAGAAACCAAGTTTATGCGTCTTGGTGGTTGCTGAGGCGACAACTGAGGTGGAGATTTTCTGAAGACATCCCCAGGGAATGATGGCGTGATATAGGCTACATTTAATGTGAACAGCAGAGTTGACCGACTTCATTTCCTCATGCACGATCCCTGAATTTGAAACGACGTAGTTGCTTTGGAGAGCTGCCCAGGGCTACTATCACAACTGATTCAGAAATGTTCCATCGAGGCTGCCAAAACATTTAAGGTTAATTGTCTCATGAATGCAAGTATCTAATAGATAGATAGATAGATAGATAGATAGATAGATAGATAGATAGTCTAGACACAATAAAAGATTGATTTTTCTGTGATGTCCTCAGTATTGTTGTAACATATATTGCAATATATTGTGATTGATTACCCTTATTTGACTATGAATTATGTCCCCAAAAGGATTTTTTTTTATTTGTGTGTTATCTGTTTTAACTTACAAAATTAGGTTTCAACGACAAAGTTTCTCACTTCATTCATTTTTATTGCAGCAAAATGTATCCAGTGGACTGAAAAGCAATTGGTTTAGTAGTCTACCAAAAGTTTGATTTGTATTTGCAATATTAATCAGTTATATAATGAAAAATAGATAACCTACTTGGCATCCATGTATCGATTCAATATTGACACACAAAATATCTAGGTACTATGCTGTGTCAATATTTTCCCCCTACCCCTAGTTGCTTATACTACAAACACGATACACACAGTAAATAATAGAAAGATAAGAATAGAACCACAGCAGTGAAATGATAATTGACAGAACTAGAGCTGTCACTAAAGAAGAGTATGTGCCAAAAGAGGAGCTGAAAATGTAACAGTTATGAGTATTATGGATAAAATAACAAACAAATTGAAAATCAATGAATTAACAAAAAACAATGCTGATTGTACATAAGTATAGGCCTAACATACCCTGATTGAAAAATAGAAACTGTGCAAATTATTGTGAAAATGTTAAAATATGATTAAAAGGTAAATGTATAAACTAACAAACACATACAAATGCAAACTGTGCCAAATGTAAATTAGTAAGTGACTTATAGTCCGACAGCCTGATAACCCCAGCTGGCACCGGACATCAATATGACGTCAGAAAGACGTCGGACTCTTGCATCAGACAGACATTTAATTTTGGTTGGAATGAAAATTGGGTGGACGATATTTTAAACGTCTAACAATGCTAGAATTTCACATTGTGTGGACATTAATAGTATGATGTTTTGCAGACATTGGGTGTTGTTCGTCGTACCTTACGACTAAATGTCTTAATATACACCAAGATGACATTGGCGTGAGACGTTTCAAGGACGATTTTGGTGACTACAGTTTTTGAATTTGGTTCAGTATTTAGCGAGAGGGCTGCTGACAGCTGCGCAACATGCTGCAATATAAGCATATGGGGCAACTGAACATGGTCACTGTATGTCCATTAAACATCAGGGTTTCTCACACATTAATTTATTTGTGGTGGACCACCACAATTTAAACCTCTGCCACCACATTATGATTTGCTCCACAGGCGGAGCATCAGAATGCCAGGCACGGTGAAACTGAAACTTTAGCATCCATTGTGATGGGTTTAAAGTTTGCTCTCATTCATATACAGCTGCTCCTCTCATCCATTGATCGATCTGATAAGCTCTGATCAGATAGACTTATCAGTTATCCACCCTGTGACTCAAAACTCCACAAACTGCTGCTAAAGGACAAAAAAGAAGAGTTATATCTGTGCTGCATTCAGGGACCTGCAAAAACCTCAGAATTTAGATACACAGGCAAGACAAAAAAAAGTTAGCCTCACCCCTTTTTCCTGTCTTCAACTACTGCCACACACAGATTGTAATTTTGTGGGAAACACTAAAAGTGGTTATTTTGGATACAGATATACTCAGATTTTTTATTACAAGTGTCTGAAGTGTCTCTTTCAATGGCGATTAGGTAGTTGGTCAAGTCCGTCAACAAAAGAAACAAGAGAAATGCCGCCAATCAATGATGACAGGTAATCAGCTGATTAGGGCCAGTTTTACATTTTTAACTAACACAGTAATGGTCGTACTGAGGCTGTGAGAGCTGATTTCTGCTCAGCGGACGTTTGGCCAATGGCCATGCAGGTCTGATAGGTGAGCCATCAGCCATGAGATGAGCACGCCGCATCTGCTGCTGCTGCTGCTGCTGCTGCTAATGAAACAGGAGGA
>NC_065529.1:1617961-1623047 GCF_006386435.1 Epinephelus moara
ATTCCAGTATCTCCAACAAATTATATCTAAGCTAAATAATACCATGAACTAAGCATGTAAAGAACAGCAAATATTCCTTTTTTCCTTACAAGCTTATTTTATCTTTTGCTTACAGATAAACTTTTTAATGAGGCCTATCTTTAAGTATTAAGCTTTGATTTGAATTTTTTGGTTTGTTCTGTTGCCTGGATTGCTGTGTTTTTATGTAACCACAAGATGGCGCCTCAATTAGTAGAGCAAACACAATACAGGTGACACAGATGATGAGCTGATGACTGATTTGTACCCTATCCTGAACATAATTACTGATTAAAAATCGACATGTTAAAATAACCAGAGATTCCTGAGGACTGTGATAGGTGGTAATGGAATAAAAAAAAATGACTCTTTTTTTTCAAATATTTTTTTACCTGCATAGACACCTTTATTTGACAGTTACGAGACAGGAAATCACGGGAGAGAGAGGGGATGTGACATGCAGCAAAGGTCGTCCGGCCAGGATTCGAACCAGGGTTGGCTGCGTACGTGGCATTATACTTCGCTATGCCATGGCCACCCCACACTAGCTTTGTGTCCCATCTTGGCCACCCCAGTAAAAATGTCCTGGATACGCCACTGGTCTCTTTACCTTTAACTTGATCTGGTCTGTTTGTTATTGCCTCATCAAGCGGAGGTCTCATTCTGAAATATTGCGATATGTGACTTGTTGCAGGAAATCAACAGTGGAAACGTGAGTGAGATTTGGAGAGAGTATAGTAACTTGAGTAGTTTACAGAAAACATAGTCTAGTGTTTAGCAAATGATTTCAATGTCATGGATGATTATCTAACCGTTTTACACAATGTGAACAAGGCCTTTGAATTCGGTTGCCCCCTGTATTTACTTGCCCTGGGGGGGAAAAGACTTTTTCAGTCTGTCTGTTGAGTGGGACTGAGACAGCAGTCTACCAAAAATGGGTATAACTTCTTTCATGAGAGGATCTGCTGCTTTTCTCAGTTTTATGTTAATATCAGCTGAATGTCTAAGGGCTCATTTATGCTCTACGTAAGATATGGAGATGTTAATTTTGTCCCTATTTGTGCTTGTTTCCTGAAAGCTTGTGGATACAGACAAAACGGAGCAGTACCACTGGAGATGGTGTAGGCAGTGCAGTGTAGTTTAAGCGAGGTATGACCATGGGAGACCACAAATGAATTGGTAAAACAGTGAAAAGAATTCTCTGTTTAAATGTTGGAATATAACATTATATGGCCTCACAGACCACTGCCATCTACAACACCGCTTATTTTTTAAAGTACATTATTATGACCTCCTCCACTGTTGCCTCGTTTTTATTGTGTCAGACTTTTGACTCTGCCCTCTAGTGCCATCTATTGACTGTATCTATGCCAACATAAAGGACACACGGAGGTACGAGGGCAGTGATGTTCTCAACTCACTGGACGATGTGCAAATCTACGAGCTGTGAAAAACTGACTTTAAGGTGGCTACAAACACAACACATGATTTATTCAGACAGAATTGGGTCTTTTCTATTGAAGTCAATAGTGGCCACCATGGCAATACAGAGCACTCAGCTGCTAAGCAGCTTGTCAGTTGGTTAGCAAGGAAGGAGTCCTGCACCATCTTTCATTTTGGTTTGTATCGATTTTAGTGGAAAGGACCATTTTGTATAAAAATATATAATGTTTATATTACTTTCCACCTACCTGACATTGGCCGCGTTTCCCAGATCGCTCTTAGCGCTAAGAGCTTCTTAAGAATGCTCTTAAGCCTCCTGTCAAAGAAAAACACGTTTCCCAGATTGCTGTTAGCGCTAAGAAAATCTTTCACTAAGAAGGAGTTTTAAGATCAAGCTGACCCACTCTTAACAGTCTTCTTAGCGAGCAAATGCTCACAGATCCAGCCGCGGCAGGCACATTAATATTACACTGAGCAAGGAGACATTAAAACAGTGCGCACCGTATATATTTTGATCTATTTCATACTTCATATTTATATTGTTTAGCATTAATTGGTGACAGAAAAGAACAAATTTCATTCTGCAGGGAAACGCATGTCCTTACTGTGCATATTGAATCTTGAATCTATGTTTTATGAAGACCCTGTGTGCGCTCAAAGCTGTGGCACAAGTTACACACCGAAATCTGGCGGAAGAAAAATAATAAGAAAAATAAGTATGAGGAATAACAAGTGTGTCCCTGTATGTGCTGTGCACATCAGGCTGGAAGAGGCACGTGCGTCATGCTTGAGGCGCACATTACGCACACTTTACACACACTTTACAATGTTACAATTTCATTTAGCAGACGCTTTTATCCAAAGCGACGTACATCTGAGTCTTAATAGCCTACAACAAAAACAAGATCTAGTTAGAAGAAAACATCATGATTAAGTGCCCAAAAGCAAAGTTTGAATCCGATAGGACGTAGGTGCCAACAGGCAATGCACAGAGGCAATGAGGTTTATTTTTTATAATGTAAAACATCTGCAATCTGTTCAGTCAAGTGCAAGAGTGTTTGCTTTACATATGTCATGAGTAGTCTTTTGGAATAATCTCTCAAGACAGATTCTGCAATTTACATTGTAGAAAGGAAGAAAAAAAAAAGTTTTTTTTTTTTTTTTAACCGATGGATTTTCAGATTGCTTTTGGAATAAATCATGAAACTATATCAATTCCCTGAGACCATCTGTGTGTAGATTTGACACCCTTACTTTATAATGTGCAATGATTCACACAACACATGGTTGAAAAGGAAACTAAGTTTATTCAAACATAAGATAGCCTAAAGCGGTGGGACTCCTCCTGTCACATGGGTTCTGCATCACCTGCAATGAAGGGAAGTTGATTAGTAAATTGAACGAGATAGATTGCGCATTGTGGGTTAATAAATCACTGCAAAATCACCATGGCACATGGTCTCAATACACTTTACAGTTAATAAAACCAAGTAGGCTGCATAAACAGATTAAACAAAATAATAAAAGCACAAAGGGACAAGGGAAAAAAACAAAGATAAAACAGTTACAAACTATAGACCAAACCGAAATATTGAGTAAAAAGACATGTCACCTACCTGAATCTTGGGGAAAGATGATTGGCACGGAGATGGAGGGTCGGTTGAACTGTGCCTCGGCAAGTGCCAGCTGTCTCCGCTGCAGCTCCAACTTCTCCTGCTTTAATTCTACCATCTCCTGCTGGAGGGCAGTGGATCTTTCCAGCTGGCCCTCGATCCGACGCAGCACGGCTAGCTTCTCCCTCTCGAGGCCCACGAGTGTCTCGCTGCAGGTGCAGGTGGTAATAGAGGGCTGCCAGGTGAGGCCACCCGCATACGGATGCCGAGCCTTGCTGGTGCGGGTTGGTGCACGGGGACAGGCCTTGAGCTTGAGAGTGTGCAGGGGACGTCTTCGTTGGGCAGGCTTATACTGAGGGGCAGGGAGGTTGGTTGAGCTGCTCTGGCCCCGCTCCCAGATGGCTCATCCTCACCTGAGTCACTGTGGGATGAGAGGCCCTCGTCCCCCAGGACATCTATCCCCCCCTCGATGCCCTCAGAGGCAGTCTTGCCAATTATTGACATGACCCTCTCCTCGTCAGGGGTGAAGGTAGTGTTGCCAGGTCCGCCACCACCTGTGCCCTGGCTCTCTCTCCCTCTTTTTCGTTTGGCTCTGAAACTCCTGCCACCCAGTCTTGCAGGCCGCAGGGGCTGGAGGCAGCCATTTTTTCAGTGATGGCATGCCAAATGCGGTTCTTGGCCATTAAATTTTTTTTCCCTTTTGTTCCGCCGAAGAGTGTGTCCCGCTGTTGCCATACTTCATCCACCAGGATGGTCATCTCCTCTGGGGTGAATGCAGGTGACCGCTTGGCCCGCTTGCGCCCTGCTTCTGCCATTCTGTCTTAATGTGTGCACCTATACCCACAGGTCATTTTATATCTGCATAAACGGATGTAATTGCTACTTGGATGCACCTGTTACCTGTAATTACACACATGCGCAACAGGGAATTAGTGCTTTGGGTAGCAGCTGTGTGTTTTCACACATCCGCACATATATTTCACATTAACTCTTTTACAACTGTCAGCGTGCTGCCTGTGTGTTTTCATAGTTTATACCTGGCGTTTTGTCTGATTCTCAGTGTTGATTTATATAGTCCATAACTCTGTCAGTTTTGTCCTTCTGTGAACTGGTCATGTTAAGATAATCATTAGCAGAGACACAGCGTTGATGAATGCAAGTAGGATACAATGTGGTCAGGATCATTTGTCCTTTCGTCATTTCATATTTTTGTATAAATATAATAGTCTTGTTTTCGTCATGAAAATAGGTAATTAACAAATATTTATCGTCTTAGTTTTCCATTAGAATTATTAGAACACACATATACATGAGCAGCAGGGAATTAGTGCGTTAGGTAGCAGCGCTGTGTGTGACTTATGCGCTGATGAAGTGGTGGGTGATCGATGTCCCTGACATCGATTGATTTAGTTTCAGCACCGCGGTAGTGGTCAGCTCCTGTTAAGAGTGTTTTTAAGAGTGATCGTAAGAGCGATCCTAAGAAGGGCATTAAGAAGGCAGAAACACTCCTATCTTAGCGACCCTTCTTACCAAAGATGTTCTTAACTGCGCTCTTAAGATCGCTCTTAACTGGGAAACGCGGCCATTGTTTGTCTACAACATCATTGAGTTCATTCAACATTTTTCTCTCAACAAATTTTATGACTAGATGTGTGACTGAAATCTGTGAGTTTCACAAGATATTCATGCAGGAGGTATATGTTGACATTAGCCCTGCATCCAAGAATTTGTTTTATGAATCTGTTGTTTAAAATAAAAGCAGCAAAGGCAGAGATATCCTAACTTTTAGTCTATTGTATGGATCAGGCTTCTTTCACACCTTCTGTTTGTAATGCAGATTTTTTTTTTTTTTAAGTCTTAAGCCAAAGCCAAGATAAGCCTGATGACATGGGAACTGCCCATTGGTTCGACAGCCCATTGGTTCGACATCCCATTGTTCCGACCATATTAAACTAATTGTTCCGAAGTCCGTTCCGAAATCATCATGATGCCCTGTGGTTAAGGTCTGGTTA
>NC_065529.1:1623687-1627260 GCF_006386435.1 Epinephelus moara
TTTTTATTGACTGAGTTGATTATTAAGCCATAGTGATGCGCAGATCGGCTCTGATAGCACCCGAATCAGCATGTACGCATCAACCATCCAGCCGTTACAACATGATTGAGCTAGCAAATCAGTCTTGTGTTGCTATGTGTGGTATTTATTCAGTTTTGGGAAATCACGATGTCTAGAAAGCATCAGTGGCTGCAGCTGACAGGGACAGCTAACACTAGCAGCAAAGCTAACATCAGGACGTCATTTGTTAAAAACCTCTTGTTGTCGGATATGACATGAAACTACTCCAGTTAGCTCAATCATGTAACTAAGACATCCGCCGGAAAATTTTTTTTTTTCACGGACCGTTTATTGAATTAATACAAACACCACTATCGGCTAACGGCTAACAGCTAACGGTTAGCCCAGCTAATCTACGATAACCATGTTATTACAAAACGTGCACACAGAAATAGTAATGTTTGTTAATCATTGTGTTTATAGACTTTACAAACATCAGATTAGTCTAAACGGTGATATAGTGACGTGAAAAATGTGATATATATATGTATATATATATATGTATATATATACGTATATACATATGTATATATATATCTAAACTCAACAAGGTAAACAACAAGGTGATTCCCATTTACACAGTGGTCAAGAGTGCTGGACCGGAAGTGTCGCACAAAAAAACGGAAGCTGGCTGCATTCTGTTTTGCCTATGTGTTTCCGGAAAAATAAGGTGAATACCATGAGTGCAGTCTCGTGTTTTACAGAAACGTGTTTGAATCAAAACATCTCAGACTCCAATGTGAATCTACCTGGCTTCACTCTCATACGATCGGACAGAGACTCTAAAGCTAGTGGCAAGAAAAAAGGTGGGGGCCTGGCTTTATTTGTGTACCAGAGATGGTGCAGTTCTGCACATATTACTGCTGATTCTACGTCTACTGAGACTTGAGGTCAAAGACAAACTCGACCCCCTGCAGTTTGCATACAAACAACACATTGGAGTGAACGATGCTGTCCTCTACATGCTTAACCGTGCCCTAGCTCATCTGGAGGAACCTGACGCTTATGTGAGAATCATGTTCTTTGATTTTTCAAGTGCATTTACAGTAACACCATCCAACCCAACATACTCAAAGACAAGCTCACAGAGATGGCAGTGGATCCTTCCTTTATCTCCTGGATCACAGAGTACCTGACAGAAAGGCCACAGTACGTCAGGTTGGGGAACTGTGTTTCAGGGACATTAATGAGCAGCACGGGGGCTCCACAAGGGACTATCCTGGCTCTATTCCTGTTCACACTGTACACGGCAGACTTCAAATACAACTCTGAGTCCTGCCACATCCAGAAATACTCGGACGACACTGCCATTGTGGCTTGTATCAGGAATGGGCAGGAGTCTGATAAAAGCCTTCAGTGACTGGAGTCACAAGTACTGTCTCCTCCTGAACACCTCAAAGACCAAGGAAATGATCATAGATTTCCGCAGGTCCAAGCCCCCTCTTCAGCAAGTGAATACCTGTGGGGTGGACTGGTCCCTAAACACAGACGCTCTCTACAAAAAGGGGCAGAGCTGCCTTTTTTTTCTTGAGGAAGCTCAGATCTCTCGACATCTGTAGTAAGATGCTGCAGATGTTTTATCAGTCTGTGGTGGCAAGTGTGTTGTTTTATGCTGCAGTCTGCTGGGGAGGAGGACAAACAAGTCAAAAGAGCTGGCTCTGTGATTGGAGTCAGGTTGGACACACTGGAGGAGGTGGTGGAGAGATGCACACTGAAGATGTTCGAGGCCATCATGAACAACCCAGATCATCCACTCCACAACACCTTGATGGACCAAAAAAACTGTGGTGGACAGCTCCTCTCTCTTCGATGCAGGACAGAGAGATACAGAAAATCCTATATACCACAGCCATCAGGCTTTATAATTCTTTGACATATAATAGATGAGCTGACAGATAATTGAATTTCCCCCTTGGGGATGAATAAAGTTATTAATTTTCTTATTCTTATTCTTCTTATTAATTACCTTGTTAGGGCTATGGTTTGTTCACAGTTATCATTAGGAAAGGTCAGATGTTGCAAATTTCAAAGCTTTATAAATATTCTGACTCCTGTAACTTTGTTCCAACAATCAGCATCAATGGGCTGCCTCACAATCTGAAAACTAAAATAACTGATCCCTACAAAGCAGGAAAAGACTATAAGAAGCATGGCCGTAGCCAGCTATGAGGTCACCGACATCCGGATCTCGGTAAACATTTCAAAAAGAAAAAAATAGAACAAGCCCAAACAGCATGGTAAACATATTAGCACACTGGACAGCTTTTATTTTGAAATGACACGCAGGAAGTTATCTGATGTATTGGCGGAACGCTGAAAACTTGAATTCAATTGACAGGAACACGAAGATACTGCTAGCTGACAGACGAGGTGAGTGAATGACTGTTTTTTTATTATTATTTTAGGGACGACCAAGCAGCCCACTGTAAGTTAAAGTTGAAGAAAAAGTTAAGTTCTTGCTAAGTAACGTTAATGTTGGAAGCTTTAGCTGTGACACAATGGGTTAATAGCTACTGTTGTAGAAGCGAAAATCGGTGCCTGATGGCTCCCGACCTCGTCTTCTACTTCTCCTGCAGATCGTCCTCTGAGTTGATTTAGTATCTTAGGTTCAGTTGGCAGACAATTAGAGAAACACTGGAGTCGAATGGAATCAGGTGCAATCGAGTTTAATGTGTTCACAAGCAACAACACATAAAACTCATTGAGTCAGGCTCCGGAGCACGACTGAAGTTTCGCTCTCTGCGTTCTCCTTTTTATGCTGGTGAAGATTCGAGAGAATCTCCACCCTTTTCCTTTAATCCTTCCCACCTAAGCCCAAATCTACTGGTGGCAGACCTTGTCCAAACATGACCTCTGGGCCTGGAAATCCCCAAATTCTCCCACCATTAGATTCGAGCCTGGTTTCACTTTATTTTTTAAAAATATATGAACTTGGGGACTTTCTCTATACAGTCCCCTGTGCTTTCATGCAATGTGAGCTTTTGAGTGTGTGTCATGCAATACAAACATTAGAGAGTGTGTGTGTTATTATTAAACAATACATAGTGTGGTAGATGTGTGCTCTTCAATGTGAATACATAACCTTGTGTTATGAATACATAAACTTGTATAACATTGTTTTATCACACATAGATGCATAACAGTTTTATAGGAACTTATAACATAAAACATGGTTATATGAACTTCACTCTCAATCAACTTATGCAGTTTAACACCTTTACCTGATTAAAGATTAAGTCTTACACTACACTGGCTAATCATGCATGATATGAGCTCATTAAGTCAGTGCCATGCTCCTGAAGGTAACGTTATTTAACATTATTGGGTGGCTGTTTCATGACCCAATAAAGTTACAAGAGGTTAGGTGGTGTAGAAAATATATGAGAGTGAGTGAGTATGAGAGTGTATATATATATGTGTGTGTATATATATGTATATATATATACATATATATATATATATATATATATATATATATACATATACATATATATATATATATATATATATATA
>NC_065529.1:1629920-1651763 GCF_006386435.1 Epinephelus moara
TAATTCCAGGGTGAGGAAAACCAGTACAACTCTCTCAATCAGCATGTTTTGAGAGGGCGCAGTTTCAAAATGACAATCACAAAAAGCCAGCACAAATACCAAACTTAATAAAGCAAAAAAGTAAGAAAACCGAGAAAACAAGCAGGAGCGACTGCAACAGGATGCATGCGCGGGCGCATGCGCACTAGTAACATAGTAACATATATATATGTATATATATATATATATATATTTATTTATATATGTATATGACAAAAAATATTGAACTTATTATGATATTCTAAATTATGGTGATGCACCTGAGGCTACACTAGATTTGATTGAGGTGGGTATTTGATCTCTATCTATCTGAACACTATTCAGTGGCTTGAAGCCTTAAACCACATTAAATAATGTTGTTACATTATGCAGCGCTTTATTCACTTATTTGAAGAGTACATGACCTCACATGTTTGTGTCATCTACTATTTATTTGTTGTTGTTGCTTTATACTTGCTAGCCTAGAATTTGATAATAATCACATGCAATAATTCAAACCCTTCATTCCAATTCTCTTCAACCCCCCCCCCCAAAAAAGTTTTCGGTCATTTTGGTATGAATTTTGCTAAAACTGGTTAAAGGGACCTCTTTACCTCTCACCTCAATATGTCTCAGTGAAAATGGGTTTCTAGAGTCCTTACAATAGAAAACAAGCAAAGCTCTCGCGAGATGACGTCACAGCTGGGAGGAGGTGAAGGGTCAGGCAAACGCTTAGTATGCTATTTATAGAGATAGCACTGGTGATCTGAACCGGTCAGTGGCGAAAAAAAGCACTTTTAATGCGCAAACTTATATGGGACGCATTTGCTCCCATATCTACCTCGCGACTGCCGGCTGCATCTGCCTCCCTCAATACTGAACCAATTTTAAAATGAGTTGTACCTATGAATCACACGCACACATACACATGGGGAAATAGAGCCCAGGTTGAAAAATACCGAAGTTATCCTTTAAGCTTGACTTGAAAGGATGACACAGTTGCAAAGAATCTCAGATCATTAGGCAGTTTGTTCCAGAGAGTGGGACCATAGTGACTGAATGCACCCTCAACAAATTTATTTTGGATCATGGGCACCGTTAGGAGACCAGTGTCTGATGATCTGAGGGTTCTGGGGGGTATGTAGGCTGTGAGCAGGTCAGATATGTATTGAGGAGCCAGACCATTAAGTGCTTTGTAAACTGTGAGGAGTATTTTGAAATCAATTCTGTATTTTATTGGAAGCCAGTGTAGTGTTTTGTGTATGGGAGTAATATGTTACGTTTTTCTCGTCCCAGTCAGTATTCTGGCTGCAGCATTTTGAATAAGTTGGAGCTGTCCCACAGTCTTTCTAGGGAGTCCGGCAAAAAGGGCGTTACAGTAATCTAGTCTGGAGGAGATGAAAGCATGAACCAGTTTTTCAGCGTCTGACTGAGACAGCATTGATCTAACTTTGGGAATGTTTTTTAGGTGTTAAAATGCTGTCCTTGTGATACTAGTGATAAAGCTTGTAAAGTTGAGTTCTGGATCCATGACAACACCTAGATTTCTGACCTGCTCACTTGGTTTACGAGACTTTGAAATCAGTTTAGAAGTGATCTCTTTCCTCGGATGTTTGGCGCCCGCCACAAGAATCTCGGTTTTGTCTTTGTTTAATTGTAAAAAGTTTTTGGTCATCCAGCTGTAAGTGTCACTGATACAGTTAACCAGGTCATTTATGGGGCTGAGGTTATTATGAGAAAGTGAATTATATAATTGTGTATCATCTGCATATGAATGATAAGTTACATTGTGTTTCTGTATGATGGAACTGAATGGCAGCATATAAAGGTTAAACAATAATGGACCCAGGACTGAGCCTTGTGGGACCCCACAGCAGATATCAAAGTTGCCAGATTTGTGGTTGCCAAGGGAGACAGAGAATGTCCTGCTGGTTAAGTTGGAGGAGAGCCAGGTAATGACATTTCCACACAGGCCGACTGAATTTGCTAGTCTATTTAGTAAAATGGTGTGATCAAGGCTGCGGTCAAGTCTAATAAGACTAGGATGGAGAGTTTATTAGCTACTCTGTTAACCTTTAAATCATTGATTACTTTCATAAGTGCTGTTTCAGTGCTGTGGTTGGTTCTAAAGCCAGATTGATACACATCATACAGATTATGCAGTAAGAGGTAGCTGTTTAATTGCTTGTAGGTGACCTTTTCAAGTATTTTGCTAAGAAAAGAGATATTGGAGATTGGTCTGTAATTACTAATTATGGATGGGTCTAAATTTTTCAGTAATGGTGTAATGACAGCACTCATGAGAGAAGAGGGGAAGATTCAAGATTGTAAAGACCAGTTAACAATATTGAGTACATCTGATGAGAGGCAACTGAATACACTTTTGAAAAATTTTGTGGGAACTGGGTCCAAGGAGGTGGTGGAGTTTAGTTGCTGTATCACCTCTTGTAGATCACTGAGTGTAATAAGGGAGAAATTATGCATTGTACTGACAGGAGTATGATGATGTAGGGGCGGAGACGGGTCAGATTCATCAGTATCTGAAATTCTTAGATTTTTTTCTATTATTGGAAACTTTGTCTCAAAAGATGGTGGCAAATTCATGACATTTAACTGAGGAGAGAAGCTTGGCAGGAATGGTTGTTGGGTTAAGCAGTTTGTCAGTGGTGGTGGATGCATTGTTTTGGTTGTCATGTATTAACTTGGAAATGTATAACTGTCTAGAGAGTTTCAATTCTTCTGTAGTTTCTAAGGGATTTTTTTTATAGATGTCGAGGTGAACCAGTAACTTGGACTTCCACCACTAATGCTCAGCCTTCCGGCGGTCTCTCTTTAATAAAGATATTCTTTCCTCTTTTCTCCATGGAGCTTTTGGGGGTGCAGATATCATCTTTGTTTTTATGGGGGCTATGTTATTAATAATTTTGCTGAGGACACTGTTAAAATTTTCCACCATGGCATCACATGAAGCCAGGGTAGGGGGCCCTATTTCAGTATACTGGTTGATAAACATAATTATTGCACTTTCTTGGATGAAGCGTTTATTAATGATTCTGACTGCATTGGTATGTTTGGGGAGCCAGGTCATACTAAAAAATATGCATTAATGATCTGAGATGGATGTCATCTAGGATGGATGTGATGGTAATATTCAAACCTTTAGAGATGACCAAATCAAGTGTGTGGCCATGTTTGTGGGTGGGTCCTGTAACATGTTATGAGAATTCAAATGCCTTAAGTAGTTCAGTTAACTGTTTTGTAACCGGATTATTGAGGTTGTCAGTATTAGACGTGAAGTCTCCAGAGATAACAATGCAGTCAAATTCAACTGAGATTTGTGATAGTAGTTCACTGAATTCTTCTAGGAAGCTAAGGTGAGGTGATTGGTACAATCTTATTAAGAGGGTAGGTGACATAATTTAAGACGATAGCAACACACTCAAAAGATGTGAAATTGCCAAAAGAAATGTTACTTGAGGAAGTGATCAGCATAGAGTGTTGCAATTCCCCTGCCCTTTCTATTCAATCTAGGACAATGTACAAAATTGAAATGTTCAAGTGATGTTTCTATCAGTGCTTTGTTTCCAGTTTCATCCAACCAGGTCTCAGTTAGCACAATACAGTCACGTTTGTTTTTGCATATAATGTGATTAACAACAAAGTTTTTATTTGGTAAGGATCTGACTTTCAGCAGTCCTAGCTTTTGAGTGCAGGTGGGCGCAGCTGTGGGAGCGGCTCCAGCAGAGGCAGGACACAGTGGGCCCAGGTGACAGGTGTTTGCTCCCAAACAACACCTGTCTGTAAATGCAGAGCTGAAGTCCAAAAACAGCAGCCTCACAGATGTTCCAGGTTGTTCCAGATGAGACAGTGCAGTATGCAGGGCTGTGTTTATGGCGTCCTCTGTTGACCTATTTGCCCTATAGGTGAACTGGTGCTGGTCCAGCACCAGTTCTCCTATAGGGCAGCAGATGTTTGTCATCCCTAGTCATCCACGGTTTGCTGTTAGGGAAGCACCTGATGCGCTTGTCCACAGTGACACAGTTAATACAGTTCTTAAAAAATAGGACAGTGGTTGTCAAGTAGTTTATGTCCTGATGAACAAATAAATCCCAGCGTGTGCACTTAAAACAGTCTTGGAGTTGTCTGGAAGCTCCCTCAGGCCATGTCTTAATCAGTCTCACACAGGGCTTAAAGCCTCAGTGTGTAAAAATGGTGAGTAACAGTGACATCAGCGGTCATATTCTAGATTGCAGCGCTCACTCGCGCTCACTCACTCACTCACCCCTCCCGTCGAGTAAGTGACGGTGGCCTCGTAGGACAAAAAGCCTTGCGCAGACAGCAGAGTTTTTTGAGTTTTTTAGGAGTATCTAGCGACGAGGTCAATATTTATTTAGGAATCTAAACCATGTTACGATATGTTATAGCTTACCAGTGAGATACAGGTTATCTGTGAGATATATGTTAGGCAAGGAGGCAGCCTCCAGCAGACCGCGTCCTGCCTGTGTGTATATATAGAGAAATCATTCTAAGCCTATTAATGAGAAAGCTTCCATTTGTATGTGAATTGCATTACACTTTAGTAAATATATATTTATGAAAGCATTATTTGCTAATAAACAACCACGTAAATTACACATTGTAACTTTAAAGCAGGATGCTTTTTGGAAACAAGTCCTGTGGACTGATGAAGTTAAAATAGAGCTTTTTGGACACAATGAGCAAAGGTATGTTTGGAGAAAAATGGTGCAGAATTTTATGAAAAGAACAGGACACAAGATTTCAAGGGTAGAGGGAAGAATGGATTCAGTTAAATTCCAGCAAATTCTGGAAGTAAACATTACACCACCTATGACAGAGCTGAAGATGAAGAGAGGATGGCTTCTACAACAGAACAATAATCCTAAATACACCTCCAAATCCACAATGGGCTACCTCAAGAGGAGCAAACTGAAGGTTTTGCCGTGGCTATCTCAGTCCCCTGACCCAGACATCATGAAAAATCTGTGCATAGACCTCAAAAGAGCAGTGCCTGCAAGACGGCCCAAGAATCTCACAGAGCTAGAAGCCTTTTGCAGGAAGAATGTGTGAAAATCCCCCCAACAAGAACTAATTGACTCTTAGCTGGTTACGAAACGTGTTAAGAAGCTGTGATACTTGCTAAAGGGGGCACTACTAAGTATTGACCATGCAGGGTGCCCAAAACTTTTGCTTCAGGCTCTTCCTTTTATGGTATTTTGAAACTGGAAAAGATTGAAATTAATAAATGACTGAATGAATGTATGAATGACTTTATTTCAAACTAAACCCCCCCACCCCAAAACAAAACAAAAAAAACAAAAGACAAAGAGTGTCCAAAAAGGAGTAGGTAGAAGAAAACTTTCCCCTTTCTTACATTTCTTTTTTTAACACATATATTATTTCAACAGATTTCCAAATTTATGTACAACTAACTAGCCCTGGTCTATTCACCACCCAATTAAATAAATTAATAAGGTATAACCCCAGTTTATTTACAGTCCAAGTATCACCCAGTGTTGCAAAATAAAATGCACTCCCCTAACATCTGCCAAAAAAAATATTTTTTGTATCATTTTTTGAAATTGATTTATATTTGTGCTTTGTTTCAACTCATTGCGCAGCCCATTCTACAAGTCCACCCCATAGGCTGAAATACACAGACTCTTCTTGGTTGTATGAACACATTGTTTTTTTAGATTAAATTCTCCTCCTAAAATATAACCCCCCCCTCCCTGTCACAAAACATTTTTTGAATGTTGCCTGGAGGTGAATTATTTCTCACTTGAAACATTATTATCGATCGATCTATTGGCTCTAAACCCATATTGACTGTCTTAAGTGCAACACACACCGTCGCCATACACCACGCATCAAAACGCCCGCCTCCATTATATTCTATGAACAAACCCACGCTGGCGCCGGCCGACGTGCTGCGCCGCTCTGCTTCAGCCCACTGCTCTATTTCCAGTGCGGCTGGCATTGCCAGAAAAGCCTTTAATGTACGTCTCAGCTGCCGTAGCTAGTCAATTGTGGGTTTCATTTGCAGCTTTCAAAGAAACTCGCCCGTGAAATCCAAGTTGTTGTTGCCTCAAAGTTTTTCCTCTTCTTCTTCCGTTACTAGCAGTTGGCAACTGTTGGCAACTAGTGTAGGTACAGCCACCTAGCAGGCTGGGGTGGGAAATACACTTTAGTGTCGATGGTGCCGCTGTGCGTCGCTGCCAATGTGTGTTGGGGGGGCGGCACTTGACGGTCACAGAGCTGCGCCGGCAGCAGTGTGTGTTGCACTTTAGAGTAAATGAAACTTTTCAATGAAATGATCCAACCTCCTCACAGGCAGAGGAACATTAAAGGTGGTTTGGTGAAATGTTTCTTGCCCCTGGCTTTAAATAACAGAATAACTTTAGCAGTTGTCATTTTTTGTTGAAATGTACTAGTTGAGAATGATGGGTCACAGATGTAAGTTAGTGGGTTTGCAATTCTGTCAATGACTTTCTTGATTAACGTAATATCAGTTCCGTTCCAGTCAGAAGATGTTTTATTCTTACAAAAGTAATCTTGCTCAAACAATTGAAGAAATGTTTAAAATACCCAAACTTTTGCAGGCAATTGTATTGGGGGTCGAGGCTTGACAGGATACTAGTTTTGCTGAGACTGCAGATTTCTCACCAGAGTTTGACGGACAGCTGGAGGCTTATGTCAGCTTTTTACCTTTATTATTAGAGTGTATACCTTGCCTAATCCAGCCACTGTTCAACTTTTAAGTATCACAAAAATAGGGTCACAGAATATGTAACCTAGTCTTCACAGTATTACCTGGTCTAGCCACAACCCAAACAAATAAGGGTTCTCTGTCCTTTGAACCTAGATTTGGAACGCAAATGCATTTTCATTAAATGCATTCAAGGTTCACTGCTGTGATGGAAATGAATGGTGATTGGTGCCAAATTGTGTGCTCATTATAAGCGCGTAAAACTATACGCTGCTCCTGCTGCTGAAAATACTGCCTTTACAAAATGTATTTTTGCTCAGCAAAGCTACATTTACAGCAATAACGTGATTCTGTTTATTTGTGCCAAGTGCAATACTGTAAGTCTTTTTTAACCTATGACATCATTGCCATATTTGCTCACTCATCGTTTGTCCTGGGCTATAAATAGTAATCAGTGTGGGGCAGAGGCTGGGAGCTGGCTCGTCTCTCCAACACCTGAGTGGCAAAGCAGACAGATTTGTGTTTGAATTTCCCTACCATGGTTCATCTCTCTGGTTAAAGATCAAGCTTTTTTTTAGCAAGATTTTAGTAAAAAAGCACTTTCTCTGCATACACACACACACACACACACACACACACACACACATGCACACAGCTGAGAGGGAGTCCTGCCCCTTGTGTTCTGTCAACGGTTGGGTCACGTCAGCTGTTCTTTTGTGTTGACTGCAGTCAGCACACAGTCCTGGCCTTGAGTGGAGGGCCGGTGGGGGAACTGTGTTCCTCTCAGGCCCGCTGACACATACACATACTCACACATTATAATGTTAGTCCACGCAGCAAGACAGGTCACTACTCCAGGTGATGAGTGAAGTGAGTGAGAGAAGGCTGCTAAGAGATTTTAATAGATTTCAGAGTAGTGTTTGTGCTTTGATAGAGTGAGAACACGTTCCCACCACAGTGTACTTTATGAGCTGATCCACTGTGGTAGGGCTGCTATTCTTTGTTTACTCTGTGCTTTATTTAGCTGTTAAAGTTCACACCTCACACAAAGTGCAACAGCTCTTATCAAGGTCAAACTGCGTGTGTGTGTGTTGGTAGATATATGGCATGTAACAGTGGAATGGAAAATATTCCTGTGGCAGTTTGGTTTAGAAACATTTGTATCATTGGTGTTCAGGAGTACTGAGTTGCATGCTGTAATGCAAAACAACCACCATGTTTTTAAGACTGGGGTCAGTGAGATCAAATCACATGTTTTTTGGCCTGACTGGATAAAAACTTTATGGCACCCAGGGCATGAGTTTGGAGTTGGGTCCCTATAGACCCCCCACTTCCCACCCTTTGTGCATTGTGTACGTTTCTCCTGCCTCCACAATATACATAGCACACTATAAGTGGCAGCTGTATTATAAGCCCAGACACCCAGAACCCAAACAGGACTCCTGTGCTGGAATAATGCCAACTGACTCCAGGTTTTCTTTGTCATTTAGTCTCTGCTAATTTGACTTAACAATATCTAAAATATAATTTTAGTCAATATCATTACTTAATACAGCACAAAATAAGATAAATCTTGCCCAGCTTGATATTGTACTTTAGTGGTACAAATTCCCATCCAATTAGCAATTAATCAAATGATAAAAAAAACAGTCGGTGCACAGTAAACCTGAGTGATGGTCTAGGCAGGCATTTAAACAACTTGCTTTTCATCTCATTTTGGATGACTTGTGTGAATCATCTAGATCCAAAGATTTTGGGTGATGGACAAATCTTCTTAACAATTCCTACAATGTATTTCTGTCAAGCTAATATGAGTGAACTGTATTGAGTAAAACAATTCAAGTCGAGTTGCGAACACCTGTCACCTGGGCCCACTGTGTCCTGCCTCTGCTGGAGCCGCTCCCACAGCTGCGCCCACCTGCACTCAAAAGCTAGGACTGCTGAAAGTCAGGGCCCCACAAATTACAACTCTGATGAGAGAATGAAGCAGAAATATCTTCCTGGTCAGGAAAAGAGAAAAAAAACTGACAACATGAGAGTGAATTGTGGGAACAGCAATCAGGTAAACAGTGTTCTCTCCAAGTTTGAAGTCAGCAAATTACAGTAACATTTAATATGCTAATTTGCAGGACATGTCTTTCTAGGGGCCGTCCACATTCCGCACCTTTAAAGGACAACTTCAGTATTTTTCCAAAGTTGTCCTTTAACCAACTGGAAAACATAAGGTTGGGCACTGGGTGCTGCACTTGTCTTGTGTCTAGTGTCAGCTTTTAAGAGTGTGGCAGCAAGTCACATCTGAGGTTGCTATGCAACCTTAACAAGCACTGTATCATAGCCTATTTACCTGAAATCCTGAGTGCAGATCTGATCTTCTAGGCGCTGTTTCTGTATAGGCCTATTGTCTGTGGGACAGATATAAAGCTCTGGCAGCCCTGTACTAAAATGATCAACTTCTTCATATTTATTACAGACTGATTGTTACAGAAGAAGGGGAAGATATCTGTTGGATGTGTGTGCGCTGCTGTGTTCCAAAAATTAAACTGTATCTCACGGTGCAGCCATCGCCCCCTAAAATAAAAAAAACCTGGAAACATAGGGATGACCCCATGCTGACTAGCTCTGCTAGCTATTAGCTGCCAACTTGCCAACTGCTGGCCCCACCGAGGTCTGTGGACTCAGTTTGTCATGGCATTGTTGGAAAGCTACTATGCTTGTGCTGTCACACACCACCATCTACAGACACAGCGATGCTGTGGTACTCCAGAGATGCCCTGATTGAGCTTCGGCACAGGGGAAATGCAGGTGAGTCCAGGCGAACTGCCTGGACCGTCGTAGAGGCAACAGACCACCGCTACCTTCCATCATCCTAAGCAATGTGAGGTCTCTTCGGAATAAAATGGAGGAGCTTCACGCAAACAGGAGGTACTGTTATGAGTACAGAAATTCTTCCATCCTGGTGAAACTGAAACTTGGCTTCGTAAGGCTGTGCCTGATTCTCTAGTGGAGCTGGAGGGCTTCTCCTGTGTGCGGGCGGACAGGATGGACTCCTCCATGAAGAGTAGAGGAGGGGGCATATGTGTTTATGTCAATAACAACTGGTGTAATCAAGTCACTGTCAGAGGAACTATATGTGACCCCAACTTAGAAGTGCTCTGCCTCTCTATGAGACTGTTCTACCTCCCTCGTGAGTTCAGTAACATTATCCTCTGTGCTACCTACATACTGTACCTCCGGGTGGATGTGCAAAAACAGCTGCAATGAAAGTAGCTGAAGTTGTGCACACCCAGCTCCTGCGCACACCCTAAGCTCCCACTCCATTCTTTGTGATTTTAATCAATACAAACTTGAATGGGCCTTACCTGGTTTTTACCAATATGTTAAGTGTGGCACTAGAAATGATAAAATTCTGGATAAATGTTATGGGAACATTAAAAGTGCGTATAGAGCCAAGGCCCTGCCCCCCTCTCTAATTCTAACCATTCTACTGTTTTCCTTATGCTCACCTACAAAACTGCTCTCAAATCCAGTAAACCACAACATAAGACTGTGTTGCAGTGGACGGAGGACAGTGTGGAGACATTGAGAGGCTGTCTGCTATGTATGGATTGGAATATTTTCCATAACTTGGAACTGAATGAGGCAACTGTCACAATCACGGACTACATAAACTTTTGTATTTATAATGTGGTTCCCAAAAAGAACATTATGCACTTTCCCAACAATAAGCCATACATCAGTAAGGAGGTAAAAACCTGTATATTATTTACGAACAGGCCTCCTTGCGACAAGCAAATGAGATTATCCATGATTCGTCTCATGTCCTACACAGAGAGTAGGAGTTACTACCCTCTGGAAGAAGGTTTAGAGTTCCTCGCTGCAGACTTAATAGATTTAAAAATTCTTTTGTCCCGATATCTATCAAGCTCTTAAATAGTAGCATGTAAAGGCCATTGTTTTTGTTTTTGTTCTTTATTAGTGGCATTCAAGGCCAGGATGCTCTCAACTTTTGCACACTTCTGCACTTTAAAGGCTACTGTTTCTAAATTGTCTGTATATATTTATACATTTTTTCTATCTTATTCCTTTGTGATCTTTTGTGATCACGCATGTGTGAGGCACTTTTTCAAGCTTCTGATTGTCTGTTGATGTCTGTTTGTGTGTTCTTATGGAACTGAATGCTTTTTGTGGCTGCAGCATGGGTGAACAAGCCCAGGACAAATTTCCCACTTGTGGGACAATAAAGCTCATCTTATTTTATAAACAATAAAAAATAGCTTTTAAAAACAAGGACCGTGCGGGTGTGGCCTTAGCACAAAATGAGCTAAAATTCCTCTTGAAAAAATCCAGAGAGCATCACCGATCTGTCATTGAGCAGTGCTTCAGCTCAGGGGACAATAAAAGGTTATGGGACTGCATGAAGAACAGAGAATAGCGAATAGAGAATAGAGAATAGAGAATAGAGAATAGAGAATAGCCTTTATTGTCATTATGCATTTCTGTACAACGAGATAGGAGAGCTACTCCTTTAAAGTGCCAACACGTACAAACAATACACAATACAAATGCAATAAATAATACCCTTCACTTCACACATCACATCATTCACACAGACATCATTCACATAGACAGTTTAAAATATGCAGCAAGTTTAAAACATGGACAGTTATAAATATATTGCACACGTGTCTTGCTCAGTCGGTGAGTAGGAGGGAGTGCAGTGTCAGTGAGAACATTATCAACATGAGCTCTCAGAGAAAACAAGCCATCACATTGGATAACACAGCTAAAGCTAATGAGCTGAATGACTTCTTCCACAGATCTGAGACACCTGATTTCTCCAAAGAGAGAGCTGAGGCCCTGGAAACAGTTCACACTAGCACCTCCAAACCGCTCAAAATTGAGCCCCACCAAGTACAGTATGTTTTCAGCAAAGTGTGTAACAAAAAATCTAAAGGGCCTGGCGGCTTGCCTGCCTTTGTGTTGAAGAAGTATTACTCTGAACTAAATGTCGCATGGTGCCCCATTTTCCAAAAATCCCTTGATAATTGCACTGTTCCTGCCCTCTGGAAAAGGTCAACAATCACTCCTGTACCCAGAACAAATTGTCCATCTACTAACAATGAATTCAGACCCATAGCTTTGTCATCTGTTGTTATGAAATGTTTTTAGAAAATTATGGTCAACATGCTCAAAACCGAGGTTATTGATAGTATGGACCCCTGCCAGTTTGCCTACGGGCAAGGCAAGAGTACAGAGGATGCGCTCCTTAGTGTAACGCCGGATTTCCACTGGATGCGTGTCCGTTGCGGAATGGCAGCGCTGGTTGTCCGCTGCGTGCTCTGCCGTCCGTCAATACCCACCGGCTGCGTTTGCTGTGCGGAGTGGTGCAGCTCCGCCGGAAGACATCTCGGTGCACCGCCATGATAATATCTCCTCGTCCATGGTGTCAACCGGGTGAAATGACGTCTGAAAACCTCTGACTCGTTGACTTCAGGCCTGCCTCTGCCCATTATGTAGTTTTCAAGGTGTAGTGCAGGGAAATATGATCCGCCGTGAACACTGTGTATTTTATTTTGAAAATTAACCAGATGTTTAATTTTGTTTCTGTGCACGACTTCCTGCCCCGCATGATCTGCTCTGTGCTAAATTGCTGTGTTGTGCCCCTGCGTCCGGCAAAAATAGAAGTCCTGCGTATCTGTTCTGGAGGGCTCCGGAGTGCCAGAGCTGAGACGGAAACACACACATTGACTAGAATTGAATCCAATCAGCTCTGCTGCCGTGCCCGAGCGGAGACGCAGCCAACACGCATCTGTTGGAAATAGGCCGTAACTCACCTTATAAGCAAGCACCTTGAAGATACCAAATCGTATGCCCGTGTTTTATTTATTGATTTTAGTTTGGCTTTTAATACTGTTCAACCGCATCTGCTTGTCCCGAAGTTAGTTGACATGGGAGTGAATCCCCAGATTATTAATTGGTTTTATTCATTTTTAACTAACAGATTACAGCAAGTAAAGGTCAATAACTCTCTTTCGGAGTTCAAACTATGCAATGCAGGTGTTCCCCAGGGTTGTGTGAGCTCACCTATTTTGTTTACACTCTATACTGATGAATGCAGAAGCAAGAATCCAAATAACCATATTATCAAATTTTCTGATGATACAGTTATTCTCAGCTTGCTGTGTACTGATGATTGTCCGTCTCAATACCATGAGGAAATTACACTTTTCAAATCATGGTGTGGCAGTCACCACCTCATCTTGAATACAAACAAAACCAAAGAAATGATAATTGATCCTCGTGGGCAAATTAATCACGACCCTGTCATAATTGAGTGTGTTTACAAGGTCTTTAGTATCCTGGTTTTGATTGGGTTTTTTAGGTATCCCATTTTTGTGTTTGTGCATGTAAACACCATATCCCAAATTCAGAAACCGGGTTGTGCCCTTTTCCCGGTTTCAAGAAACCCGGTTTTGCCACCTGGACTTGTACTGCATGGTGGCAGGGACAGCCGAATACCTATTAAAGTTGGTGACGTATTCAATATTTGTTGTCGCTCTCTCCTCCCATTGCTGAAGATGAAGTGGATGAGCCATAGCTGTAATGCGACGTGAGTATTTATTAACGCTAAGCCCGCTAGAAGCCACAGAGGTCTCATTTTTGTCTTACTTCTAAATATAATAAATATATCACATTTCCCGCTCAATCTGTTGTAAACAAAAGACGTAAAAGACGTAACACACGCCTGCGCAGATAGGATGCAGTGATCAGAAAACGGGTTACTGGTATTTATCATGTATACAGGGATATGAATAATCGGGTTTCTCTGTGTTCCATGTAAACATCATATCCCGGATATGCTCAAAGCAAGGATAAGCCTCAAAACTGGGATACTAAAGACCTTATAAACACAGTCAACGATAATTACATAATTGAACAGGTGAGCTCCTACAAATACCTTGGAGTTTTTATGGATGACAAACTAAAATGGTGTAACCATGTGGAGTTTCTTTGTAGTAAGTTGGCTCAAATAATTCATTTTCTCAGGAGGCTGAGACTGTTTGGAGTTCAGAAGAAGAACATGCTTTTATTCTACTATGCAGTTCTGGAAAATATTATTAGAAATATTATAATAGCATGACATCCTGGTATGGTACCCTAACTAAAAAACAAAATCATATCAGTCAATCATAACCTTGAAGTAACTCTTTGGGCTCTAGTTTCCTGGCACAGCGCAGGTGGCGCAGGGTAGCGAACCCCGCGCAGAGCTAGTTTCGAGTAGCGCAACCCGAGGCACGCTCAGTTTGGTAGTTTGGCAGACCGAGGTGCGCTGAGATGGGTGTGGCGGCGCAGCAGGGGGAGGTGGCGACAGATCCAGCTTGGCACAGTGACAGTTTCGTGCCAAAAGGCTTCGCCGAAGGTGCGCTAAAAGCTCGCCAGCTGAAACCAGGTCTACTGTCAGCGCAGGCGGAGTGCAGCCGGTGTAAGTGGAAGTTTGGCTGACTGGCGGACAGGTGGCGACAGATCCAGCTTGGCACAGTGACAGTTTCGTGCCAAAAGGCTTCGCCGAAGGTGCGCTAAAAGCTCGCCAGCTGAAACCAGGTCTACTGTCAACGCAGGCGGAGTGCAGCCGGTGTAAGTGGAAGTTTGGCTGACTGGCGGACAGTGCGCACACATCACCAAAACCTCACAGGCAGGTTTCCAGAATGTCAGGCACATTAACAATGCAATAAATACCCAAAAAAACACTATTCAATGCAACTATCTGCAATCAGCACATAAATGTATCTCTATATCGACTGTCCCGTCACATCTGATGTCAGATCAAAGGGGATTGGCACCGTTTGGCACGTTTGGCACGCGTAATGGAAACCCAACCTGATTTGATTAACACAGCTGCAAACTAATGAGTTCACATCCCTCTCAGCCAACCACAAACAGCCACAGCATCAGATAGGGAGTATATATTCAGCATCTGTCATCTTAGAAAAGTCAAAAGAAAAACAGAGTGAGACTGTGAGAGAGAAAGAGAGAGTGCGCGCGCACGAGAGAAACGCAACATTGATTTACAATTGTGGTGACCTCCTCCCAGGCTACCTTTGCATCATCAGCCGGTGGAGGTCTGCTCGCAGTTCCGTATATTCAGACACTGCGAGCTTGGACCTCCCGGACCAAAACATCAGTTTCCTCCTGGGAGAGGGATGGTTCGCCCAGGGCGTAAAACTAGTCAGGACCGCCTCTGTCTGATCTTCCGTTTGGTGGACGACCTGCTCTACCCCTAAGCCACAGCCACCCTGTGAATGTGAATACAGAATATGAGAAGAAGAGGAAGTAATATTTTAAAATACATTTTGAAATGAAATATTCAGTCTGTCAGTGTTTGTGCTCAACATGTAACATCCTGTGTAATGTATGTTGCTTGTAGTTCTGGTATTTTAAATACCTTATGTGGGTGAACTTGCAAGAGTCACTTAAAACTGCACAATGTGGACAGGCATTGGAAGGCAGATGTCAATGAGAAACTGAAGTATTGCCAAATCCATAGTGACTACAACACAAACTTCATGATTGCATTAAATGAAAGATGAATAACTCAAATCCTGTTTATGCTTCTCCTTTAATTTTATCACTCTGTTTACACCAAATGTATCAAACTTTTCTCATGATATTGCTTTGAATTTGCCCCCTGGTGTGAGATCATGATGAGATTTAAAATGTAATTAATTTTTAAAAAGAAAATAATTTTGCGTCTCATAATGACTTCATTGTGGGGTTTAATGTCAATTTGATATGATTTCCAATTAAAAATGTATTTTCTTCAATAATGACAATGGTCAAGCTGCGTCATGCCTTGTGTTTTTGCAGCGACTGCTGTACTTCCACATACTGTAAGGCTGCATTTACTCTTACCATTTGCCCACAGACATTTCTCTATCCAGTACATACTATATTTTCTACATTTTTGTATTTTATTGCTGTTTGTGTTACACCGTGTGACATGCACAGGAGTTGTCAGCTGTGTTGCTATTAAATATAGCAGGTAGTTATAGTAAAGTTATGTATTGTGCCCAGCTACAGTGGTCCACATCTGTCAGAAATGAACACAACATAAAACCTGACACAAAAAAGTTCCTTTTCATCCAACCCTAAGAATTCTATAGTCCTTAAAATCATATAATCATCATATATCATATAATATGGTGCAAAACATGAAATGGACAACAATTTAACAAAATATTTTTTTTTTCTTCAGAGGTACCAGTAAACCTGCTAATTTATATGGTAATAGCAGTAGCAGTAATCTGAATGTTATTGTTCACACAGTGATCTATGACTTTGCTTCACATAAAGCTTTGCACTATTGTTATTTTCACAGGACAATATGTACATTTGAATTTGTACCAAACCTCAATAGCTCATCTTTCCTTATTCAACACGGTGCATTCGTCATAAAGCAGAAATAACCTACCCCACAGGAATGCCAATGCAAAATATCCCAGTTTAAAGACCATACTAATGCATGTTCACAAGTCTCATATCTGACATTTGGATGTTCTCATTGCATTTCACCACTGATGGCCAAATGTTTTGTAATTGTTTTTAATGAGAAATGAAGCTTTTTGCTTGCTGTTTTTACCTTGCTTTTCTGCAGTCTAGGTGCCTGGTGTTTTTTCCCGGAGAGCCTTCTGCGGTGGTCACAACAACAAGTTTACAGTTGGTAAACTGGTGCTAGATCTATATATAGAGCTGTATGACTTTACAAATCACAGTTACCATGAGCTCAATAGAAAACAGCAGGTGTGAAAGCATATAAGTGCAGTACTTTAAATTGCCATCATGGAGGCATGATCCACCCTCTTCCTTAGGGTCTCATGTATCCACACAGATCTCCATTTCCCTGTGCCCAACAAACTATTTGCTCACAGCCTCTCACCTTCAACCGGAGCTAGGGCAAGTACCCTCTGCTTGATAATTTTAGCTACTAATTACTGGGGAAAAAAAATAATAATAACAATACAAAAATAAAAAAATAAATGATAGATTGATTACATAGGAAGGTTACGGTAAAGAGGTGATGGGGTGGTTGCCTGGAAACAATAAAAAGCATAGCAACCATTTTTTACTAGCGATCTGAAACCTGCAAAACGCTTTTTGTGTGATTGGGGCCTTATGCAGTTCTCTCATTTCAAATCAAACCTAGGTATTAATCAGTTAATGATAGCACTGTTCAACCAAGATTAAAAGTAACTTTTAATTGCTGGATGAAATGTACTATTTTTGTTTAATCCTGACTTTTTTCTTGACACCCAGAATTATATGAAATCCTTCTGAGAGCAGGCTGCATTTATCACTACTCATCACTATTGAATTACTTTTCATTGCTGCACAACCCTTTTGAAATTACTACTGAAACCCTACATGATTACCACTTAATTACTTTTGACTTTTACTCTTAAATTACAACATTTTTACAATTTCTGATGATGAAACTGTCCCATTCATTACCATTTACTAGTTCAGTATCATGGTTCAGTTAGTATACAGGTGAGACGTGAAACCAGGGTGTAAAATATCATACAATTTTATTGCAAATTATTACATACATTAATTACATTATTAATGTATTTGATCAGGAACATGTCTTGTGCCACTGAATGCACTTAAAAGAAGAGCTAGACTACCCCCAAGGAACCCTCCTCCAACCAGAACTACGGAGTTGTCTCTTTGAACTTGTCATAACCAGACACCTGACTATCCTCTGTGACACACAAACAGTATCTCTATGGGCTTCTTTGGGTGTCTTGTGAATGCACTTAAGAACAGCTAGACTACCCCCTAGGAACTACCCCAACACACACAAAAAGACCAGTTGGTTAACAAAAAAAAGGACTAGGACCCGCGCAAGCGTAATCCTATGTGATATTACACGAGCATAATCCATATACAATATGAATGAAACACTCTCGCAAGGCCACTGGAGCTCCATCCACCTGACAGACATGTAGATTATTTCTAACACTCGTCATTTTCTTAGATAAAGCATACAAACTATCACTGTTATGTAAATATCATGGTTAAACATACCACATGATGAACCACTCGTCTCTGTGATGAACCAGAGCCATGCTCATGTTCAGAGTGGTTCCTCTGTAATGACAAAAAGCAAAGTGGATCAATTCACAACCTTATTTTTATTTCATGAAACATATTTACAAAGTTCAGTCTCTTACCTTCCTGCCCAACTGTACAGACGTCCACTCAGGAGGGGGGGGCCCGTGGAACTACAACCTCCCCCACCACAATCACACGTGGAACCACCTTTGGCAGAGGCTTGGGAGACACCGGGCACGACACCTGTGGCTTAGGTGCTGGTATCTCCAGGTGCTGTTTGGTGGCAGCCAACAGCGACTCCACGAGGATAGGTATCCCCATGTTGTCACTGGGGTGCACCTACAAACACAAAACAATGACAAAAAAAAATTTAAATATTATTTTGAAAAATGTGACTTTTACTGTCAGACATACTGTGTTGAATAATTTTCTATTTATGATATGAAAATAATATATTCTACTTACACCATCACAGCACCACAGCTTGCGGTTGTTCAGGGGGAAGCGGTCAGCGTGGTGAAAATATTTCACACCTTAAAAAAAAAAGGAACAAGAAACAGTTTTTGAAAAACACATTTTAAAAAGGCAATGTCAACTTTCTTATTAGAAAACCATAATGGGTGTAATATTAGAAATTATATGTAAAATATATAATTCTCATAAGCCTTCATAAAACTGTTTAGAACCACGTATCATTATTTTCAAACATACCGAAACATGCTGACACGCGGTGAAATTCATGCCGGAAAAACTCTTGGATATCCCCCGGGACTGTCAAGTGTGGGACAAGGTCCCAGCGAAGACCTAAACAAAATAATAATGGTTAATGACAAAATCATATTGACCTGTACACATCTGCCTCATTAAAAAGAATACATGAATAACCTACCTGTGCAGTCGGCCAGACGCTGCAGACAGTGGCCAGGTATTGGCCAAAAGCTATGCCTCCTTGCTTAGGAGTCTTGCTGGCCGTCAGGTTGTTCCTAGGGGCCATGACACAGACAGCATCAGAGATCCGAGGAAGAACAGCATTTTCATCCTCAGTCCTGAGCTAGTCAGCGCATGCCCCTGGAGTGGACATGATGCCAAAGGTGTAGCAATCCTCTGGCATCAGCACAATCCCATCTGCAAGGGAGTGCAGATGGGACACCCCTACAAGAAGAACAAGCTGGAACAAAAGACAGGATTTATTTTAGGCTGAAAACACACAACTAAAACTTCTAATCATCAGTGAAATCTTCATGAATTGTACATACCGTCTTGCCTGGGACCTCAACTGGAATAACCAATTTATGCTGGCGCCCAGTGTGCTCAGAAATTGACCATTTGTGCACTTTGTAGCGCCACCCTGTGCCACAAGCTGTTGATGAACATAAAATGGTTTAAAAAAAAAAAAAAGAGACCAAATTCAAAGTTCAAGCACTTCAATACAATATGTGAACTTTTCAAGACTATAAAAATACACCAAGTTAGGAGTTTAACTCTACGGAGCCCCTAAAGGGACATGGAAGGGAAAAAAAAAATAGACGGTTAAAAAAAAAAAAATAGTACTTTTGCGAGATCTCGCAAAACTTTTGCAAGATCTCGCAAAACTTTCCTTTAAGTAATGTACTTCCAGGTCAGTTTGGCCCATAGAGACTGCAAACAAACGCAACAATGGAGCGCATTCACCCGTGGGAGAGGCTCATAGAGTTTTATTTTGAGATTGGCCTCAAATATAAAGACATTAAATCAGTGCTCGCGAGTAAACACGGTTTTCATGTAAGTGAGAGACATCTGAAGCGATTACTTAACGCAAGAGGACACTTTCGTCGAAAAACATTGTGTGACTTGGCGGTCCTGATTGAATTCATTAGCAACCAAATACAGTACTCTGGACAGCTTCACGGTTACCGGTGGATGTTTGCTAAATGCAGAGAACATGGACTACGAGTGAGGAAAGAGGATGTGCGCTTGGTGTTGAAGGAGCCGTGTTTACTCGCGAGCATTGATTTAATGTCTTTATATTTTACGGAAGCGCATTGCATTCACTGGATAAAAAAAAATTAGACACTTTTAGACAATTAGACAATTATGAGAAAAGATCTCGTAATTATGAGATCAGGATCTCATAATTACGAGATAAGGATCTCGTAATTATGAGATCAGGAAAGGTGCCACATTAGCCACTGCTTCGCTAAGAAACACATACTGCACATCCACGAAGGGGGGTCGGAACTAACCAGCTGCCACTCGGGTGGTGCCATCTGGACTATATCCCATATCTTTATTATAATGTGTAGTATATATTGGAAATTACGACGGAGTATTAGGGTACGACGGAGTATTAGGGCCACATTGAAGAAAAAAAAATCGGAGATTTCGAGAATTAAGTCATAACTGAGAAAAAGTCATAATATTACGAGAATAAAGTCGAATTATGAGATTAAAGTCGTTATTTAATGAGATAAGTCCTAATATTACGGGAATAAAGTCGTAGTTTTTTAAGGAAATAACCAACAACAAACTGAATGTCAGATTGTCTTTCATGCTGTTGTAAGTAGCCTACTTAATTAGGTTCGGGAACCGGCACCGTGCCGGTGTTCTGACGATTTGGTTCTGTGTCAGTCGAAATGCGCTGTTTGTGACTCCGGGCCCAACTCTGCCACTGATTGGCCAGTCTGACATTCTTCATAATAAATAAAGAACAGTGAAACACATAGGCCTCACAGAAACATGCGTTCGTTTGGGGACAAGTTAGTGGTCACGTTACTCGTTCCACAGGCGGAGGACCCCGGACACATACAGTAAATACACCGATTGTAAGTAACTTTTAACGTACGTGAGTCTTTGTGACTCTTGACTCTTGTCCCCTAACTAACACTTGTTACTGTTCCACTAACGATATTTTCACATGATTAAGTCACATCCCGTTATTTCCCGTTATTTCCTCTGTAAACCTAACGTTACAGCAGCCTACAAGCATGCTGTGTCAATAAATCAGCTCAGACACTGTTAGAAATGTAGTATTTAGCCTATTAACATCATGCTACAGCAGTAATAACGTCAGCTTTAGTCAAATGGCTGCTACAGCAGTAATAACGTCAGCTTTAGTCAAATGGCTCTAGCTCTCCCGCTAAATGTCATAAACCATTTTCCCTGTATGTTGACATGATAATGGCCGCGTTTCCCAGATCGCTCTTAGCTTAAGAAGATCTTTCACTAAGAAGGAGTTGTAAGATTGAGCTGACCCACTCTTAACACTCTTCTTAGCCACCAAACGCTCACAGATCCAGCCGCGTCAGGCACATTAATATTACACTAAAGCAAGGAGATATTAAAACAGTGTGCGCCGTATATATTTTGATCTATTCTATACTTCAGATTTATATTGTTTGGTGTTAACTGGTGACAGAAAAGAACGAATTTCATTCTGCAGGGAAACGTGTGTCCTTACTGTGCATATTGAATCTTGAATCTATGTTTTATGAAGACCCTGTGTGCGCTCAAAGCTGTGGCACAAGTTACGCACCGAAATCTGGCGGAAGAAAAATAATAATAATAAGACGAAAAATAAGTAGGCTGTGTGTGACTAGCCTATGCGCTGATGAAATGGTGGGTGATCGATGTGCCTGACATCGATTGATTTAGTTTCAGCACCGTGGTAGGGTGGGTGATCGATGTGCCTGACATCGATTGATTTAGTTTCAGCACCGTGGTAGTGGCCAGCTCCTGTTAAGAGTTTCTTAACAGACTGCAGTTATTTTTATGTTATGTAATCTTTATTCACACTGTATTTATTAATTAAAACAACATATATCATGTATTGTAGCTTAATTCCTACACAAAAATGACAGTGTCAGGGCTTAAAGTGAAAAATTTGTCAATCTTTCTCCGTCTATAATTTTGCTTCCTACTTGAGCCATGCCCACCTCTATTTATTTTTCACCCCTCTCTCCAGTTCTGCTGTATTAACACCGGGTTTAATATATTTTGCTTCCATCTCT
>NC_065529.1:1652181-1656302 GCF_006386435.1 Epinephelus moara
ATTATTATTTTTCTTCCGCCAGATTTCGGTGCGTAACTTGTGCCACAGCTCTGAGCACACACAGGGTCTTCATAAAACATAGATTCAAGATTCAATATGCACATTAGGCTAAGGACACACGTTTTCCTGCAGAATGAAATTCGTTCTTTTCTGTCACCAATTAACGCCAAACAATATAAATCTTAAGTATAAAATAGATCAAAATAGCCTATATACTGCGCGCACTGTTGTCCTTGCTTAGTGTAATACTCCATCGTAATTTCCAATATATACTACACATTATAATAAAGATATGGGATATAGTCCAGATGGCACCACCCGAGTGGCAGCTGGTTAGTTCCGACCCCCCTTCGTGGATGTGCAGTATGTGTTTCTTAGCGAAGCAGTGGCTAATGTGGCACCTTTCCTGATCTCATAATTACGAGATCTTTTCTCATAAATTGTCTAATTGTCTAAAAGTGTCTAATTTTTTTTATCCAGTGAATGCAATGCGCTTCTGTAAAATATAAAGACATTAAATCAATGCTCGCGAGTAAACACGGCTCCTTCAACACCAAGCGCACATCCTCTTTCCTCAGTCTAGTCCATGTTCTCTGCATTTAGCAAACATCCACCGGTAACCGTGAAGCTGTCCAGAGTACTGTATTTGGTTGCTAATGAATTCAATCAGGACCGCCAAGTCACACAATGTTTTTCGACAAAAGTGTCCTCTTGCGTTAAGTAGTCGCTTCAGATGTCTCTCACTTACATGAAAACCGTGTTTACTCGCGAGCACTGATTTAATGTCTTTATATTTGAGGCCAATCTCAAAATAAAACTCTATGAGCCTCTCCCACGGGTGAATGCGCTCCATTGTTGCATTTGTTTGCAGTCTCTATGGGCCAAACTGACCTGGAAGTACATTACAAAAGTTTTGCGAGATCTCGCAAAAGCTTTGCGAGATATTGCAAATGTTTTGCGAGATCTCGCAAATGTTTTGCGAGATCTCGCAAAAATACTTTTTTTTTTTTTCAACCGTCTATTTTTTTTCCCTTCCATGTCCCTTTAGGGGCTCCGTATAACTCAGTCATACAGCAAGGATATACATGAAAAGTTGATTTCAAGAAGGCACGCCACATACATGCACCAGCGTCACTGGAGGCCAACTGTCGCTCCGCCATCCTCCACTTAGCCGCCTCAGAGCGACGGTAGGACTTGCCACGGGGCATCTATAAGTATCAAGACCCAGTTATTAAGCATATTAAAATCAAACTGATAATTTACTCATGATTTGACACTGACAGCAGCTGACACAAACACACACACAACTGATACACTTTTTTGATTGACAAGGCCAAACAGTTTCACGACCACACTGCATTCTAACTTCTTCTTCAAATACTGTCTTCTTCTATTATTAAATCAATTATGTCCACAAACACATAAAGCTTTAATTACATTGGAACATGCTTTGTTAAACACAGTAGGCTATATCACAGAGCATTGGACAAATGTAATTCATTTTCAGACATTAAACATGAGAAGATTATTTCAATTGGACATTCTCATTTCCCAGAGGACTCAGCTTAAGCATTAATGAGTGTTACACGCCAGTAATATGAAGTTATTTACGTGTTTTGCGGTTAATTATACCGTTGATCTGTTCATCCCTGCATGCAGAGGCAAACAGGTAGATGAGCTTCGTTTCCTGCTAGATTGCGTGCGACTCATTCATCCAAACTTTGCAAACATGGTCAGGATTTGTAGAGGCCATATGTATGTTGTTCACTATAAAATGTGGTTACTATAAATAAATGCATCTCTGTGCAGAGAGGGAAATATGAAAAAATGCTCAGTTCGACACCCCTCTCCCCTAAGGTGGAAGCTCCAAACAGAGCGTCATTGGATAACGGCCCTGTCCAAATACCCGCACTTGCGCCCTTGTGCCCCTTAATTGCGCTCCCGCTAAGGGGCGCAAGTGCGTAGGGTGTCCAAATTGTCTTCTGTTGTTATCAAGGGGTGCAAACCTGCGCCCTTAATGCACCCCTTCCGAAAGTGCGCATCAGACCTCACTTCGCTGAAGGATTTTACCCAGAATCCTCCCTAGTGTCGTGATGCCGTAACGCTGCACAGCTGACCGGTACAACTCACCATCTTCAAACGGTAACTGACGTGTCCGCGAGCCGTTAACTCAGACCGACTGACAACAACCGTTAGAGGAACATAACGTCAAACAACACGCTGTGTAGATTTAATAATACATGACAGGGCGTTAATAATGAAATAATATAGTTTACAGTTGACCTGAGGTTTGTATGATAGTCCACATCACTTTACAGTTTTGATTGTCTTTAATTATTATTATTTTATTACCGTATGTCTTTATAGTTTAGTTTATATCACAATTTACCACAATTTATCCAAGCAAAAAACGTTTTAACAGTAATAACGGTAATCTAGGCTACGTTAACGGTAGAGTAAAAAAAGATGTTACAGCTAATATACACATTATCAACAGATAAATTCAAGAGTAAAATTTAATTTAATTTACCTGTTGGTTGGGCATCAGCATCAATACTTGGATCTCATGTAGATGCCGCCTTCTCCTGCGGCTCCTAATCCTCCTCATCATTCGCTGATTGTATCTATTTATCATTTGCAGCAGCAGTGCTGCGAACAACGTTATTTCCTCTATCGCCATGTTTCGTCTCCTAGGAGATGGACCAGCTGGACCCAAACAGAAGTGACGTGTACGCAACTGTCCCAGTTCTCCTTTTTAAACAGCGTAGATCCCTTGCGCACTTACGCCCCTAACTGCATTTTTGGCAAGTGCACTTCAGGGAAGACCTCAGGGCGCAAGTGCGGGTATTTGGACAGGGCCAACATGATCCTTAGCTAAGCCCCGCTCCCTTGGTTACTGTTGCTATGTCTTTCAAGCATTCACTGCCAGCCATGCTCTATGCATAAGAACTACAGAGTATGCAGCAATATACCATCCGTTTCAAAGTAAATATCAGAAATTTCTTGGAAAACTGTTAGGAGATATCAGAGACAAGCAGTCAAAAGATAAGACATTTTTGACTTGAGCATCTTAGTGATAAAGCCATCATCAATGGAGCTCCGATACTATGATTCACCACGACAACAGGGGAGAAAACTTCTGGGAAAAAATACACAGCTATGGTCATAAAAAGAATCACTGACAGAGTTAATGCGTAATTCATATTAAATGTAACATCACTTTCTTTTCATATTAGCCTTTGAGAAAGTCATTAAATGTTGTTCAATGTTTTTAATAATTGGGCGAAAATGAAATTTCAAAACAGACCCATGATTGCTCCTCACTTTGGTTTTAATCATATTCCACATAGTAAAAGTTTACTCAGTCGCTATTTCAGCTTGAGTAGCTTTTACCACCAACAGATGCTGATTACCACACATCTAGTCTCCTAACATCCTGTTGAGTAGATGAACATGTGGGAAAAAGCACATGTGGTGGTCACCTCCACCTTCACCTCCACCACGTCCAACAAAAGGCAGAGAAGCTGGTCCTGAGTCAGGTCGCTGGATGACCAGAGCCTCAGGTCATCACTCACCCCCAGGTCCCCAGGGCCTAGAGGCTATTGTTACCCATAATGTTGCAGCAAATTAGAAACACAGACATTGGAAAGGGAGTTGCTGACAAAACTAAAAAAATAAATGACTACTGATTGTTGTTTTTGTATCTGTAGAGTTCGTTAAATTACAAGGTGTGGAAATCACAAAATCAATGCCAAATTGAAAAATTTGAATCAAAATGGCCAACTTCCTGTTTGGAGTAGAGCATTGGTGGCAGAGACTTTTTTGTGCGTCTGGACAACTTACANGTATCTGTAGAGTTCGTTAAATTACAAGGTGTGGAAATCACAAAATCAATGCCAAATTGAAAAATTTGAATCAAAATGGCCAACTTCCTGTTTGGAGTAGAGCATTGGTGGCAGAGACTTTTTTGTGCGTCTGGACAACTTACACATATGTACACATTTTCATCTTCCTACTCTTATCTCACTATAATTGTCAGGGCAGTGTTTCCTGACTAGTCCAACAGGAAAACAGTTGTCACATCTGACTGATTATAGCTCTACCTCCTCTTAGAGACTTAA
>NC_065529.1:1657991-1703930 GCF_006386435.1 Epinephelus moara
TCAACAAACTGAAAACGATCAGATAAATAAGATTTAAACCAGCTTAGTGCAGAACCTTTTAGGCCAATTAAGTGATCCAGTCTCTGCAGTAGAATTTGATGGTCAATTGTGTCAAACGCCGCACTAAGATCTAATAAAACAAGTACAGAGACAAGTCCTTTGTCTGAAGCAATCAGAAGATCATTTGTAATTTCACACACTTCTCCAACTCATCCAGATACTTATGTAATAGTAAAAATACTTTAAATTTCATCCCAAAGAGCCAGCAAGAAAATCTTAATTTGGCCTTAAAAAAACAGAACTGGAATAAGATCACCTCCTGTGAAGACACTGACAACAGCACAGATTCCCTTCATGAACACATCAGAAAAATAATGGAATCTTTCTCCAGGAGGGTGAGCCAAAAGAAAAGAAAAGCATCACTACCGTGGTTAACCCCTGATTGTCTTAACTTGATGAAAGTGCGTGATCTTCTTCTTAAGACTTTCTTAAAGTCCGGTTTAACCACAGACCGGTTAAAATTCACTGCTGCAAGGAACAAGTTAACTCAGGCAATGTGGAAGGCCAAAGCAAATTTTTTTATAGCAATCATGGAGAGTGCTAAGGGTGACGGGAAAAAAATCTGGCATAATATTAATAAACTAACGGGTAAACAGAATAAACAAAATAACTATGAATTAGAACTTATTATTGATAATAAACTAGTGAGAAGTCCAGATATTCTGGCTACCGAACTAAACAAGAAGTGGAAGACATATCCAAACTTTTTCCCCCTTCGGAGTATGGCTCGGTCCCTATCAATTATGCGCTGCCGGTATTTAATTTACAACAGGTCACAGAAGCTGAAGTGGCTAACATTACCGGCTCGCTAAAAAATTCCAAGGCCAAGGACATTTAAGGTCTTGACACCATGTTTTTAAAAGCTAATAAAGATTCTCTGGCTGGACCAATCACACATCTAGTTAATTTATCTATACGACACTCAATTGTTCCACCCTCTTGGAAGACTACCATAGTTAATCCCATCTTCAAGTCTGGAAGCAGGACAGACATGAGTAACTATAGGCCTATTAACATCCTGCCAATCACCTCCAAAATAATTGAAAAATATGTGCTTACACAACTAACTGAACATCTGAACCTTGGCCATACTCCGTTGCACCCCGCACAATTTGGCTTCCGGGAACATCACTCGACAGAGTCGGCAATTAATTTATTTTTGGAGAAAACCAAACAGCTTCTTGATAAATCAGTGTGTTGGTGCAGTATTCCTGGACCTGAAAAGAGCGTTTGATACAGTTGATCACGCAGTGCTGTTAAACAAACTCTCTTCTTTTAATTTCTCAGATCAGGCAACCATGTGGCTAAAATCATATTTAACTAATAGGAAACAGTGTGTTGTTGTTGAGGGGGTTAAGTCATCTCTTTGTACATGTTCAGTTGGGGTCCCGCAAGATTCGATCCTCGGACCTATATTATTTTCACTTTATATTAATGATATGCCACTTGTATGCAAAAACACCCATATACAAATGTATGCAGACGATGCAGTTTTACTAACATCAGCAAAAACTATTCAAGACGCTGCCCGCATACTCACAATGGAATTGACTCACATTCACGAATGGTTCAAAACATCATGTCTACTGTTAAATACAAAAAAAACTGTCTGTATGTATTTTTCTAAAAAAACAAAGGATCTTTCACACGCTGGTGTCTTCCTAGGAGGAGATGAGCTTGAACTAGTTAATGAGTTCAAGTATCTAGGGGTCATCCTGGATTCAACCCTCACCTTCAAGAGCCACACTAAAACGATCTCGAGAACCATCAAATTCAATCTCTCCAATTTCAAATTACTAAGGCCTTCTTTGACAACAGCGTCAGCTAGGGTGTTTATGCATGCAATGGTCCTCTCTCACATCGAATATGGATTCACTAACTGGTCGTTCACTTCTAAAGCTGCACTTACTCAGATTGATTCTCTGTACAAAAGAGCGCTCAAAATATTGGACAAAAAACCTGTATCATATCATCATTGCCACATACTCCAGAAATATAATCTTCTTACTTTTGATAATTTCACAAAGTTCAAGTATGCCTGCGCAATATATAAAATCTTGAAAGGGTTAGCACCGCCCCCAATGTCTGCTTATGTTAAGCAGAATGACAACATCAGTTACACGACCAGGGCCACCACACGAGGGGATTGTGTAATTCCGCTCAGGCGTATCTCGTGTGGGCAGTCAGTACTTTCGTTTGCAGGAAGCCACATCTGGAATAGTACACCATCTATGATACGGGACTGCAACACATATGCCACTTTCAAAATAAATCTTAAGAAGTGGCTAAAAAGTACACAAATTTGTAACCACAGTTAATGAGTTGATGTACAATATATGTCTTTTTCTTTTCTCTCCTTTTTCTTTTATTTTATTCTATGGTTCTTTCTCTCTCTCTGTTTAGTTACCACGCACTTTACAATATAACTGACTCCTACAACCAATTAATCACAACTACAACAAGAACTATGAACTGGACCTTGCATTGCTGCAGTTTTACACTCCATCTACACACCCCCAAACAGTCCCTGCTCCTCTGGCTGCTGTTTATTATTTATTTAACTATTTATTTATTTTTTCTTTTTCTCTTTCTCTTTCTTTTTCTTATTTATTTATTATTATTTATCTATCTCTCTTTCTTTTTTTTCTTCTTTTTTTTCTGGTCTCAGGCTCAAATGTTTACCATGTACTTTGCAAAGTAACTAACAGCTCTTGGAAAATAGCTCTACAGCACTTTAATTTCTAATGTTTTACATTACTCCAGCACTTTAACCCCCAGTGTCTCTACATCTATTACTGTCGTCTATCACAACTGATCACAACCACAACAAGATCTATGTACTGGACTCTGCATTGCTACAGGCTAACACACTATTCACACACCCCATACAGCCCCCTCTCCCCCGTCTGCTCGTTACCTGGTTGCACCCAGAAACACGGCGTAAAGCATATACATACTTAAGGCACTGGAGGCAATATGATGTGTGCAATACTTCTGTTATGTGTTGCTGGCCGACTCTATACTGCAACGATAAGACTGTTACGTGTTTTAATGTATCTAATACTGTGATTGTATATTTTATGTGTACTGTATTGATTTTATACTACCTTTTAGGAACTATGCTGGTAAACATCTGGCAGGGGGACTACCAATGTAAATCAGCCCCTGGCTGCAATTGGGTGCATCTGCATTTTCTTTTTTCTTGTCTTTAAAAGGAATGTTTATTGATGTACACTGTCCCTTCTTAAACAAATAAACGTCATTGTATTGTATTGTATAATCTCAGGGGACCACTCCATTATTGATCTGATCAAACAAAATTGGGGTGCTAGAGAGCTAATTTCTTATCTAGGCCTAACCGCCATATTGATTTTTACTAAACTTGGTAGATATGTAGAACAGGACGCCTCAAGGTGACTAGAGAAATGTAACTCTAATTGGCAACTGGGTGGCGCTATAACAACAGAAAAATGCTTAAAAATGGCTAAAATGCGACCGATCGCTGTGGCTCCCTCTGTGGCTGAATGTTTTGGGGTTTTTTTCTAATTTTTGGTATGACTAAGTCATGGTATGGTATGCTGTACATAATCACGGAAACTGTCAGTGTGTCATTCTCTCAGTCAGTCATTCTGTCTGTCCCACGTTTTTCTACTCACTGATGTGGTCAATCTATGTCAAACTGCACATAGGCATTGAGGATTGGCATAGGTAGAAGGTTACAAAGCTACCAATGGGTATGGACTAGTATGGATATACTGACAGGACAGAGAGATAAGTTTAACCATTTCATTTCCCACCATCCATCAGACTGAAAACTAGAGTTGCTCTGGAGGCAAACATTTTCCACTCAGCTTAATGTGGGAGCAATGTGGGTCAGTGTATGTGGTAAAGGGTGGCTCAATGATACCAACTCCTTTATTACTCGTGGCATCAAATGCAAATACATTATTTCATATATAGACTGGATATTGATCCTCTGGGTACCAAACTGTCAATACTTTAGAGTTTCAAGCTTGTGAAATTCAATTTAGAGACAGACCACTATTTCTAATTGCTCCTGTTGTTTTTGCCTCCATGACAGTCGTGGCCCTGAGCATTATGTTTTTGTCTGTCCCATTCTCGTGAACGTTATTCCCCAAGAACCCCAAGGGAATTTCTTCAAATTTGGCAAAGACATCCACTTGGACTCAACAATAACCTGATTAGATTTTGGGGGTCAAAGGTCAAATGTGAAGGTCACTGCGACCTTACAAAACAATTTTTGGCCATAACCTAAGGAATTCATATAATTATTATGACAGAATTTCACACAAATGTCTTGAAGGATAAAATCATGAAGTGATGACATTTTATATACAAAAGGTCAACTGACATCAAAATGTTTTCTGGCCATTGTTCAAGGTCATAAATCAGGAACAGATGAGGAGACATTTGGTCATTTCAGGCCTCCAGGAAGTGTGCTGGGCTTTGAAGACAATTTTCGTATTGGTCAAACATAGGAATTACAACTCCCAAGTCCATCATGTGATGCCACTGGGCCCAAAAAGACTTTTCTCCTTTGACTTACATTGGCAAAGAGATGTCTGTAAATCAGTGGATACATTTTTTTGAGTGCCACAACCACTGCAAAATGACCATTTCACCATCAGGTTTATATCCATTCGGTCCGATACCATTCTGAATGTCGAGCTGTAAGATAAAATTATTTTATTCCCATCCAAGTTAGCATAGCGCTAAACAGAAGTAGCTGGCTCGGCCAGTAGAAGTCTCTAGTGCGCCCACTCTATGGGCCCAATGATGCGGAAGCACCACCATTCATCCGGGTAATTGTATATTGCGGAATACAAGCTTTTTTGGCTTCATGCCCCACTGAGTAACTTTGATTGGAATGAACAGGGTCCAATGCTATATCCAGCTCTGTTCAGTGGGTTTGATACTGAACTGATGACACTAATCTTGGGTGCCCACCTTGAAACTGTGCTAATTGTATCGATCTTCTGTGCTGCCAAGTTGAAGATGTGTGTGAAACATCCAAGTTTAAGATTTTGTAGCTTCTTTGCAGCAACATCCATATTAGAAGTATTGTCAACTGTCATGGCTACATATGAGTCTGAAGAGATATGAATGTAAACTGTAAGTGCAACTTAAGTGGTTCACGGAGGCATACAACTATAAGGCGGTAATTCTAGTTATGTATAATTATCTTTCAGTAAGAAGCTGTTAATGCAAACTTCCTTTGTGTTCTTTATCTGTTGTCACGATAAATGTAGAACTGATGATCTGATGCCAAATAACTTCAGGGCCAGAATAACTGATATTCGTACTGAAACCAGTATTTTTGATTTAAAAATGATTAATGTAGGATGTAAGGTAGAGCCACGTCTTATAATTTTGAGATGAAATTGTCATAAATAGGCTTTTTATGAATACATTTCCACAGAAAGATTTGCCAAATTGCTTTTCTCTTGCTCATTTCCCTAGAGCTAATTGCTAACGTCAGCACACTAACAGGCTCATGATGACAATGTTAGTATGATGGTGTTTAGCTGGGAATACTTACCATGCAGGCCCAGTGTGGCTAACTGGGAGGACCGGGACAATTCCTGGTGGGCCGGTCTGACGTCTGGGCCACGAGGGCTGGTGTTCAGTTTTTTTGCTTTTTTTTATTGGGCCAGTGTTCAGTCATGGCACTGGGTATCATGTATGCTGCTACCGCTGTCCACTGGCAGCTTTTTTTTTTTTGCAGACGCACCCGTGTGCCATTTGCAGACGTGTGTGTGCATGGAGGGCGTTCACATGTAGCGTCTTTTGCACACACAAACTCATTACTTTCAATGTAGATGCGCGACATGCACGCTCAGAACCCAAAGCAATGCCATAGCGGCGCACATTCAGTGTTTTTTTTGTCCAGCGCACACAGCTCCATGGACCTGCTTCTCCCTCCGATGTTGTGTCAGATCCCAGTTCCCCCTCAGGCTGTGTCTCTCCTACTGTTTCCCACGGAGCTCTGCCCTATTTGAAAGGCGAAGGAAGCCTGTATGTGGAAAGACGGCGCCTCCAGGATGTAGAATTATATTATAGAAGTATTATAGAAGAGAAACACACATTTCAGGACTGCTGACTTGTATCATCAGAACATCATATTTAATAGAGGGGGACAATACCTGACAGTAATATTCTCAGCTGTCAGGATGTGCCTGCTGTAAAGGGTAAATATAATCATAGAAGGCTGAAAATCACAAGACATGTCTGTTCTGATTATACAAGTTAGCAGTGTAAAGCTCAAGCATATGGGGGCCTCCTTTCATATTTAATAGAGAGGGGGACCATATCTACCTTACCTATGCCACCTTGGTCTTGAAAAAAACTCAGTGAAAACCCTGAGAGATAGTGTTATTAGAGAGTGCAACACTTTTTATTTTATTTTTTCAAATTTAATATTTAATATTTTAATTCATTCTTTTATTTCATTTTTAAGGTTTGGATATCTGTGAACACTTATTTGAACAGAATATAGATTCTGATATTGTTGAAAAGGATGTTGTGTTGAAAAGAATAGTTTTGGAGATGTGCACTCAATGTTAAAATAAATCTACATAACCCCTACTTGCACTGAATTGGAAATATTTTAGAAAAATACACTGGATTACAAGGCTTTAGAGAACAGTACGCTATTGTAGACTTAACATGTAAGGTTCTAATAGGTAGTGATCTAAAGTGGGCTGGTCTGAGGCATGAAACTCCAGGACTGAAAATGAGTCCCACGCTAGCCCTGTTACCATGTTATGTTATCATGCTACCATTTGCTAATTACTACAAAGTGCAGCTGAGGCTGATGGCAATGTCTAGGTGTCCTCAGGTTTTGATCATAAAGCAAAGGGGCAAATTGAAAGTTTATCAGTCATTACATCATTACAGTAGTTATTACACTTCAGCCCAAGGCCAATGTCTGTGCCAAATTGTGTGTCAATATATTTAATATATGTCAAATTATTACATGGGATAAGTAAAAACTTTGACCTTCTGGAGGATGAAGAAATACACTCAGTAGTTGTTGCTGTATTTCAGTGTAGACCAAAGAGGTGGACCCACTGATTATAATATCTGTGCTACTGCCAACAATGTGGCTAAAAATAACTGTACTTGATCCGCATTAAGATCCTGGAGATCCACACTGTGCCCGAACCTCCATCAAACCATCCATTCATTTTTAAGTCATCAAGGTCAGGTCCGACATTTCCCCAACACTTAATCAAATGGAGATGTCCAGGGTACTCTCACTGTTGATGTGAAGAACTGAACTCAAACTCAAAATTGAGGTCCTCCTGAATGGCTGCACTCCTCACTCAGTCATCCGGACAGATTGTCTAATCTGAATAGCCTCATCTCCACTGGTTGTAGAGGATTTCCTTCCATTCTCTTGATATCTACCAAAGGTCATGTCCATAGCTAAGTGTTGGAACCATTGGCATTGCCAAGTAATTCTGTCAGGATTTAAGCCCCACACATTTTGAGTGAAGCCTCAAATATGATTGTAAATGTATGTGAAGGTCAACAAAAGACGCAATGTGTGTGATTATGCAACAGTCTTCAGGGGTATGCTGATCAGTACTCAAGTTACAGTTGAGTGACTCAAGTTACAGCTGATAAAGTAGAGGAGAATGATTGTATAGGTCCAGGTGGAAAGAGTCAACTCCATTAATCTGGCTTTGTCATAATTTAGAAATGTTGTTATTCTACGTCAAAATGATGTTGGCATGAAACATTTCAAAGATGATTTTTGTTACTTATCAACACAACTTCAGACCAACAAAATATCAATATCATTTGCCCTGAGTGACGTCAAATTGAAAATTGTGTGTGAGTGAGCAAAAAGAAAGTGAAAAGAAAACCCTTTTAATATTCCAATAAACTAATGTTAACATAAATACTTTAACTGTTTTCTCCAACTCCAGTTAATGAGTGTTTAATGATAGCAGTAATAAAATATAGCTACTAATATTTTTAACATCACAATTCATAATTAATCTGGAGAAAGGGAGCAGTTTTGAGGTACACATTTACTTTTTTCAACAACACATACACTTTGAATTTAAGTAAAAATAAAAAACATCAAAACAAAGCCTATCTATCTTTAAATAAATAAATAAAATTCCTGGCGAGGATCCCCTTGGACTTCACTATAGAGTTCTGGGCTAAGCCACTGAACCAGGTCACTGATCCTTCTCCTCACAGCCATGTTTCAATGCTGTAGTCACATAATTGTATACTAGTGACCGCGGGTGCACTGTTGTGGTTGTGCACCCAGTCCCCTGTGTACAATGGCGATTTTGAGGGGTGGCCTGGGGCGGCCGGGGCCACCCCTGAAAACTCATTGGCCACCCCTGTGGCCACCCCAGATCTGATAGGTAGTTGGTCAAGTCTGTCAACAAAAGAAACAAGAGAAATGCTGCCAATCAATGTGTGGGGAGCTTTCCGCGGTGCTGAACGGCTCCTGGTGGGCGTATTTCTACCTTGATGGTGCGCCGCGACCTGCTCTGGGTCAGCTGGGAAAGGCTTGAGGCGACGCAGGCTCACGGCTTATGTGTTTGCCACTTTCTTTTTCATTTTAACCCACACCATGATCTTTTCCTAACCCTAACCAAGTGGTTTTTGTGCCTAAACCTAACCAGACCTTAACCACAGGGCATCATGATGATTTCGGAACAACGGGACTTCGGAACAATGGGTTTAATATGGTCGGAACAATGGGATGTCGGACCAATGGGCTGTCGGAAAAATGGGCAGACCCCTTTTCGTACATCATAAGGCATCCTATATAATGACATTATTCAGTCATCAGGCCTTCACCTGTGTCACCTGTATTGTTACCTATGTTTGCTTTACTAATTTAGGCCCCATCTTGTGGTTAAATAAAAACACACCTGGCAAAGAACAAACCAAAAAAATCAAATTCCAGTATCTCCAACAAATTATATCTAAGCTAAATAATACCATGAACTAAGCATGTAAAGAACAACAAATATTCCTTTTTTCCTTACAAGCTTATTTTATCTTTTGCTTACAGATAAACTTTTTAATAAGGCCTATCTTTAAGTATTAAGCTTTGATTTGAATTTTTTGGTTTGTTCTGTTGCCTGGATTGCTGTGTTTTTATGTAACCACAAGATGGCGCCTCAATTAGTAGAGCAAACACAGGTAACAATACAGGTGACACAGATGATGAGCTGATAACTGATTTGTACCCTATCCTGAACATAATTACTGATTAAAAATCGACATGTTAAAATAACCAGAGATTCCTGAGGACTGTGATAGGTGGTAATGGAATTAAAAAAAATGGCTCTTTTTTTTCACATATTTTTTTACCTGCATAGACACCTTTATTTGACAGTTACGAGACAGGAAATCACGGGAGAGAGAGGGGATGTGACATGCAGCAAAGGTCGTCCGGCCAGGATTTGAACCGGGGTTGGCTGCGTACGTGGCATTATACTTCGCTATGCCATGGCCACCCCACACTAGCTTTGTGTCCCATCTTGGCCACCCCTGTAAAAATGTCCTGGATACGCCACTGGTTGTGTAGTTTTAAAAATGTAAGTGGTACAACACTGGAGATATGGAATTTACCAAATACTTACTGGACTTATTTTGGAAACCAGTTACTCTCCAAGTCTGATAAAAATTCTTGATTATTTTGATGCTTAAATGATAAGTAATTGTTGTTGGTTTGTCAATTGATTACTACTTTAAGAAAAACAGAAACAGAGAAGACATGTCTAAGTTTTTTCTGTCCGTCTTAAGTTGAAAATTAAATATATTTAGGCATTGGACTTGTTTTGAACTAAACAAGCAATTCAAAGACACTGTTTTCAAACATAGAAGTGAAAAATGAAGATAGTCCTTACTCTGTCACATTTCATTCTTTGAAAGATAAACAGATAATCGACAGTTAACAACTGAAATACAGAACTACTGCTGCAAAGTTATTATCATTATTATTATTATTATTATTATACTATTAAAACACAGAATTCTAGTCTCACACTTAAAGTGAATTTATAGTTGTGTGTCAGCTCTACGCATGTGGCCTTTACTATTGTGAGTATTTATACTTGTGCGTTGGTGTGTCTGGGTTGCTGCAGTTACACCTCCAAAACACTTTCAAACACAAAAAGTCAGCTTCACAGACAAAATGTTCGTCTTTTGCTGGACACATTGTCCCCACAAATACAACATGCTAATGTTATTAGCACAAGCCTATGGAATTTTACACAATATAATTAGCCTAGCAGCTAGCAGAGATTTCCTCTGCTCATATGAAGCCAGGGACAACAGCAACATTTAACAAAGGTAACGTTACAAAATTAGGCTCCATTACAACTCACAGAGCTCACTCACAAAACAACTGCCTTATATTAAACATATTTTCCAAACAAATACAAAATCTTAACATTATTAGCATAAGTCTATGACATTTTACATTGCATAAATTAGCCTAGCAGCTAGCAGAGTTTCTCTCATCACATGTAAAGCCAGGATAAATCACACACAAGACTTAAAATGCTACTTTGTGGGGGCTTTACTGTCTTCATAATTTATTGTTCCTTTTCTGTGAAATAAAAGTGAATAAAAGCTTAATTTCCACTGAGGCAAAAGGTTTTCAGCTTAAAATAATAAACAGGAGGTCAGCGTCACCACGACATGTGGTTACATTTCTGGGGTGGTGCTTGTAGTGATGTGCTATATCATCTTGTTCTTGATAATACTGGTATAATTTTTAATTTGTTATGAAAAATTCTTATTGTGATACTTGTAATATTTTGACTTGTTGACATACGATGTCATACTACTGCCCACGGGAACAGCAAGCATGGCTGAAAGTAAAATTATTACAGACTCTGCGATGGCCCCAAAAAGAGGAACAGCTTTGGTAGTGCGGAATAAAGTGTGGCGTTGTTAGGCCTGGGTGCCCTGAATGTTTTATTAACAACCTTTAAGCAACTTCCTGCCCAGAGGGAACTTATTCAGTGGCTCCTCTGGCAGCAGCACAACGTCTCTCCCTCTCTCGCCGTGCGCACACAGGAGTTGGTGTAGTCAAATGATTTTATCATAAACCTTTGGTAATGTAAACCTATACGTGATGCTCCTGGCTTGACAAAAAAAACTACATATATGTATGTGTATGTATATATGTATGAATGTGCAGTAGTTATTGTAGCACAACAGCCTGTCACAGGTTACAATGTGGTGGTTAGAGGAGAAATGGCAGAGCTTAATGGTCCAGTTGGAAAAAAAAAATAATAATAAAAACAAAATCAACAAACATTTAGGATTTTGCTAAAAGAGAAGGAAATCACCTGTTGATTTATAGGATACATTTTTGTGTTTGGGAGCTATTTAAATGTGTAATTTGTTGCCAAATGTATTTTGTTGTATTATTAATACTGTACAGAATCTGAATCTCATTCTGAGTTACCGTTGTTGTTAACAAACTAAAGAAATTAGAGATAACATTTTTTTACTGAATATTTAAAGGTAAACTGTTGACATGTAAAACTATATCACTTATTTTGTTGCAATTCTATGTTGTTAAATTAATAATGCATTTTTTCACTAATTTGTCATACTGTCAAATATAACATTATTGCAAAAATACCCTGAAATATTGTGTTATTATTGTAGGGCCATATTGCCCACCCCTAGGTAGGTGCACAGCAGGCTACGTCAGGTACTTGTTTACACAGATCCTACGGCATCAATTTGACGCAGAAGTATAAATCCTGCTTTAATCTGCTCACATTCACTCTGATCTGACAGGAGTACACTGAGGTCTAAACTTTAGGAGCATCCCATTTTGTATCAGTTATCAATAATCAGTTAGTAAGCTCATTACTACAATTACATTACAGTGATGTTATATAACAATATACTCACTCACTTAAACATTCCATACAGTGTTAAGATGGACTGATTTTAGTGTGTGTGTGTGTGTGTGTGTGTGTGTGTGTGTGTGTGTGTGTGTGCGTGTCTTTGCCACAAGGCAGTTTTGATTGTAACCTTGTTATAAATGTGCTTGAGATGTCTGCGGGTGGAGTTGCTCTCAGCTCTAAGATGCCACAGAACAGTTCAGGGTTGCTGACACATCCCGGCCTGCCAGGTCTGTAGTGGGTCAGTAAACAAACCTCCACTGGGTTTCTGACTGCTGGTTCAGCAGAGCAGAAGCAGACGTACAGTATCTGCAGGGTGAAGAGGGCTGAGATCCCTGCCCCACTGGCTTCCACTCTGACATGCCACTCAGAGGCGTTTGCATGACCTGCCATCCTGCCAGTATGTTCGATTTTCAGTTGCATAGACACTTCTGGATGCTGCTCAAGGAGTTTGGTATATTTGAAGGCGTTGAAGGAATTACAACTACCTTTGATTGAGCAAATGACTATCATGGAAAATATATCACAATCCAAAGTACTTGTATGTATGAGAACAAGGCTTTTTAGATTCAAAGCTGAGATGTGTAGGGGGCGGCTGTGGCTCAGAGGCAGAGCGGGTCGTCCTCCAATCGAAAGATCAGGTTCGATCCCGGGCTCCAGTCTGCATGTCGAAGTATCCTTGAGCAAGATACTGAAATCCAAATTGCTCCTGATGGCTGTTCCATTGGTGTGTGTGTGTGTGTTAAAATTGAGTAGCAGGTGGCACCTTGTATGGTAGCCTTGGCCACCAGTGTATGAATGTGTGTGTGAATGGGTGAACGTGACTCGTAGTGTAAAAAGCGCTTTGAGTGGTCAGATGACTACAAAGGCACTATACAAATGCAGGTCCATTTACCATTTACCATGTGTGCTGCACAGCTGTCACTGACAAGCTGAATATGTCAGGGGCTTATGGTGAGTGGGAATTAATTGTGGAGTCAGTGGTATTGATCAGCAAACCTATCAACTGTCCACAGATGCATTATGGTCATCTGTCCACAGATGTATTATGGTCATTCTGTGCTGTGGGTGCAGCAGGAATTGAACTTCTTGTTACGGTCAACCTATGAAATGTTGCTATATTGGGGGTTGTCAGCACATTTCTTGTGGAATAATTTATTGTGTGGATGCTGATTCAGCATTCACACTGTTGTTCTTCAAATCTTTATTCTTCCTCTCTGTATGTATTATTTGACCCTTTTCTGCCTTTTTTTGGACATACTTCTGCATACTTTCTGCTACAGACATACTCAAATATAAAAAATGTTCAGATCTGTAAGGACATTCCTGCTGTATATTTTCATGTTTCTACTATTTATATTATATATAATATTAAACTTTTTTAACTATTAAGTGATGATTCAGCTCTTTGATACCTTTAACTGTTTTTATGTAATCACAGTAAATGTTTAATGCTGTTTTCAGACATTTTCTCAGTTTATAATGAAAAACCAGCACTGCACAAACAAATGGACCACAGCTCAGTTCAGATCAAAAGGTGTATTCAATCAGCAAACAAATAAAGCAATCTTGGTATGTTTGTGTGTTTGTTTGTTTGTGTGCGTGTGAAAAATCGTACAAAAATCTCAAGAGTTCAGTCCACTGAGTCAGTTTTTTGTTTTCCTGACAACCCATCACAGTTCAGTCCCAGTCCAATTTTTAACCACCAAATGAAAATACAACTCAGAAGTCTGCTCCAGATTTTATTGCGGATCCACACAAAACAAATAGCCGTGAGGTTCAATGAATTTACAATATATACACCTGGTTCTCACGGTACCGCTGACCAGTCAGTCAATTAGTCAGTCGAGTTTGCAGTGTCGGACTTGACTTTTCAAGACTGCAACTCCTGGATAACTGTGACAGGGAAACACACACCCACAGCAATATCTGACACCAGCTTGCTTTTCACCAGTGGACTAAACAACACAGACTTACATCACGTTCTGATGCTGAGGGAAAGCTGGTGCACTCTCCTTCACTGACCAGTGGCGCCTCTGAGAGACACCAACAGTCTTTTCTCTGCAGTAGCATATTACATTGACTTGTCAACTGAACTATCTGGGAATTTTTTAATGTAAAATGAGCTATTAAAAAAGTGCAGTGGTGCCTGAGTAGGCTGTGTTGAAGGGACAAAAAAAGCTGCACATGATAAATGCAATTTAAAAAACAAATAATGCATTATGATCAGACCTTGATTGCATCGCAAATTAACATGTTAATACTGACAGCCCCCCTACCTGTTTTTTTTTTTTTTTTTTTTTTTTTTTGTGGATTACTGTGTGCTTTGTATTGTTTTGTTTTGGTCTGTCTTGTTTTTTTTCTATTCTTGTATCTTTTCTATCTGGTTTTCCATTGATGAATGTGTGTCAAATCTGAAAGAAAGAAATAAGAAAAACTATTAACAACAATGCTGAAAATCCTACTTTAGATGGTGCGTAAATGACATTATTGAATCAGTTTTCTGACTTTCTACTTGTTCAATGTTTATCCTACATTTTAGTTTGTAGCCAATAACCACTGCAGTTGTTTTATCACAAAGGTAAAACTACAAGTTAACACAATGGCCTCATATAAAAAATGGACGTACAAGAAAAAAATGGGCGTATGGTCATTTCCACGAAAAGCTCTGCATTTATCAATGTCGATGTAAGGCTATGAGTCAGTGTGGACTGGCAGTCCAGAAAAGTAAATCTGGCTGAGTTGGAGAATTGTTATTAGACCATATTTTGACTGACATCTAAGTATTTACAGCCACATATTAATCACTTAAAATTGTACTGCCTATGAGAAACATTATATTTTGTGAAAGTGTACTTTGCTGCACTCTGTGGGACTGGCTCCAGGCTAACCAAAGCATGAACACCACTGGTGCTGCACTTTTTTCTTTTTTTTTTCTTTTTTTCTTTAAAACACTGATAAATCGGGGCGTCGGTGGCTTAGTGGTAGAGCAGGCGCCCCATGCACAAGGCTGTTGCCGCCGCGGCCCGGGTTCGACTCCAGCCTCTGGCCCTTTGCTGCATGTCACTCCCTCTCTCTCTCCCCTTTCATGCTTGACTGTCCTATCAAATAAAGGCTAAAAATGCCCATAAAAATATCTTTAAAAAAAATCTACACATGTGTTGGTTTATCAGTGTTGTTTTTTTAAGTATCATTAAAACACAATCAACAAGAAATAAATAAACCCTGAAACAGAGTATTTGTTTAAATCCCAGTAGTCTAGGTGATAACATTTTTACCGGTGTTCGACTCCGTCTGTGCCTCCTCAGCCTCCTGTTATGCCTGAAATGGAGGCAGACCCAATATATGCAGCTACGTGCCTCTCAGTCTGAGTCAATTATATGGTTGTATATGAATATTATAACAATATCAATATTATGTTATATGTAGGCAAGTAATATTAATATACACCAATCAGCCAAAACATTAAAACCACTGACAGGTGAAGTGAAGTACATTAATCATCTTGTTACAATGCAATGTTCTGCTGGGAAACCTTTGGTTCTGGTATTCATGTGGATAACACCTGACATGCTCCACCCACCCAAACACTGCTACAGATCAAGTACCCCACCTCATCGCAAAAGCGGCCCCCGATGGCAGTGGCCCCCCAGGAGGACAATACACCATGCCACACTGCAAATACTGCTCAGGAATGGCCCAAAGAATGTCATAAAGACCTCAAAGTGTTAACCTGGCCTCCAAATTCCCCAGATCCCAGTCTGATTGAGCATCCATGGCACGTGCTGTTACTCCACCTCACAACCCACAGGATGGAATGGATCTGCCGCAAACCCCCTGGAGCCAGACACCACTGGACACCCTTAGAGGTCCTCAGTTCATGCCTTGACAGGTCAGACCCAAGTCTGATTCAAGGAGGCCCTGCCTTTGATTAGGGGCAATCTAGGGTACCAGCACATCACATGCATCCTTGAGCAGATTAAGACCTGGGACATTTGGAAGCCAGGTCGACACATTGAGCTTTTTGTCACACTCCACAGGCCATTTCTGAACAGTTTTTGTGGTGTGGCATGCTGCTTTTGTCTGCTGGGAGCTCACTGGCATTAGGGAGTGCTGTTGCCATGAGGGTGGGTACTGGGTCGGCAGCGGTATTTGGGTGGGTGGAGCATGTCAAGTGGCATCCACATGAATGCCAAAACCAAAGGTTTCCAAGCAGAACATTGCACTGTAACAAGATGATCAATGTACTTCACTTCCCCTGTCAGTGGTTTTAATGTTTTGGCTGATAGGTGTATGTAACCTAGGCTATAGGTTGGTACCAGTGGCAGCTGCTGGTCTTTCAAGGAGGGGAAGCTCATTTTTGGTCTACATCATAAAATGTGTCCGTTTATTTATACGTAAATTCTACCCTCTGGGGCTTTTGTGAGTGTGCTTTGGGACGGTGGAGCGGCTCACAGCAGCACCCGCTGCTCGTTGGGGACAGTAACTGCAGAGCGACAGAAGTCAGAATCTCCAAACGAGTACAGTCTCCGATAACACCAGAAAAAGATGCTAGATTTGTCGCTAATCGTTTTTAACAAAGAAAACGTCACTAAGAGGATTGGAAAACTCTCCAGATCAACTCGGAACAACGGAATGAAAAATGCTTCGGTGGTGGTTTATATTTTAAGATCGCTGATTTGCTCATTTCGCTGTCAATCAAAAAGGGATTCAGCCTCAGACAGATCATCCAATCATCATGCAGAAGCCCAGTGTCCAGGCCAGCCAAGGCCAGCCCACTGCCCCATAGACCCCCAGAGACGCTGAGCGTCCGATGGGCGGGACAAAACCGAGCATTTATCCAATGACTGTCTAGTTTCGCTGCAGTGGAACAACCCACTCTATGCTTCCCCATTGAAGTCTTTGGACGCTGAGCTTCCACTGTTTAATGCACTGTGACGCTACGGGAATGAATGAGAAGAAAGTCGCGTCAGTGACCTGTGATAAGTAGCTGATTCTGAACAAAAGTTGAACGCGTTCTAGCGCATATTTAGTCAGTGAAATGTAAACACAACAGTACATATTTGACCACTTATTTTTTGACATTTTAGGGGAAGCTGAGCTTCCCTTGCAGTCTTAGAGCAATCGCCACTGGTTGGTACATATCATGGATGTGTAAATGTTTTCAGCTGCCTCATTTATTAATGCCCAGTCATTCCTACGCTGTAATTGGCGAGATAAGAAGATTAATGAAACATATACAAACCCTATTGTAAGATAATTTCTAGAGATGCATAATAACATTGGCACATCATTGGTACCAGCATATATTGGCTTTAAAATTAACAACAACATGCTATTTCTTATTTTGCTGAATGAATGAATATTGCATACATTGAAAAGCCTTGTATTTCATGCCTCCATCTGCTGATGGGCTAAGAGTATGCATGCATAATATGATATTAATTCCACGACAGAAGAGACTTGATGATCACTAAAATTAGGTGCAAAAAGTGGATATATTGATATTGGTATCGCTTATCGGCCAAATAATTTGTTATATCACTGTATCGGATATCGGCTAAAAATCCAATATCATGCATCCCTAATGATTTCTGCGCTCAGATCTGCACTAGTTTGTATGTTAGATTGATAAATGAGGGCCATTGGCCCTTACCAGGAGGTTTTTTTTTCCCTGTCTGTGGTCACCTTAAGCTCAGTTCAGACCAAAGATTCGCGACAAGATGAAACCATTTTGATACACTGTAAACAAAAAATACTGTAAAAACAAAAAAAAGGTCAAATTACTGGCAGCTACGGCTGCCAACCAAAAACCGTAAAATTAAAGTAAAATATCCTAACTCAAATAAAGTGCAAAAACATTACATTCAGATAAATTTTCATTAAATGTTCTGCAGAAAAATACCGTTATTCTACAGATTTTTCCTACATTATTACGATCAAACACCTTTAATAAAGTGAAAATGCTAAAAGTTCTGCAGAAAACTGTTATTCCACAGATTTTTCCTACATTATTGCAATCAAACACCTTTAATTAAGTGACAATGCTAAAAGTTCTGCAGAAAAATCCCGTTATTCCAGATTTTTCTACATTATTACAATCAAACACCTTTAATAAAGTGACAGTGCTAAAAGTTCTGCAGAAAACTGTTATTCCACAGATTTTTCCTACATTATTACAATCAAACACCTTTAATTAAGTGACAATGCTAAAAGTTCTGCAGAAAAATACCATTATTCTACAGATTTTTACTAAATAATTATGATCAAACAAATGACTGGCAGCGACGGCTGCCAAACAAAAACCCTGTAATATATCTAATTCAAATAAAGTTAAATTTTCATTAAAGGTTCTGCAGAAAAATATTGTTATTTCACTGAAAATATTCTGAAGAATTATAAAATAGATACATCGACAGATTTTCACTGTTTCAATTAAAGTAGGGTGGGAATCTTGATTAAACACACACCACTACTGAGTCTAAAACCCCTTTATTTAATGAATTCAGATATAAATTTACAATATCAACCAATTATTCACAAACAGTTCTTCAGAGCCCCCCAGGAGGAACTGAAAAACTAAAAATTATATTTCTCCATGTGTCTATCTTTTAGCTTGTATTTTGCAATTCAGTTTTATATTGTTTTCCACAATATTCTCCTGATCTTTGGGGGCTCTATATACTGTAGTTCTGATAATACTTGTAGTATTTGTGGACAATCATTACATTCTTTTAATTTAGAACCCTAACTATACAGTGTATTATTATAGTTCAAATAAACACAAGAAATGTGTGCTCTAGAGAAAGGATCAGCACTCAGTGAATAACCTCCTAAGCCCTATTATAAGCTATTATGGCAAGGCTTAACTATACAGACCAGTGAGCAGTGATAACTAACATGTCTTTGATCATTTATTTGAGGCCATAGCCCACACATACACTGGTATTTTTAAAAGCAGCGCTTTAAAACTAAATTTGCGTCCAGATGAACGTTTTGGCACCGTTTCAGGTAAAATCCCGTCCGTCCTTGTGTCTTAAATATAAAGTTTCCAACATCAGTTCTGGATTCAGGATCTCCTCACGTGGCAGCCAGTATTTGGACAGAATGGCACTGTCTGAGAGGACATCAAGCAGACTGAAGTTTGTCCTTATAAAATGATTAACATGAACCAAATGGCTACGCGGACAGCGACGCCTTTGGTTCAGTTGATTGAGTGCAACAATATGCTATAATGCAGCCATCTCGTCTACAATGATACGCTTGATCACCTATATAGCTGGTGCCGCCCGCTTGACTAGTTTCCAGCCAGCCTCGTTAGACTTCAGTTTGATCAATTCGTCAAGTATCTGTCAGATATTCAGTAGTGGTAGGGTACAGCCTGTAGCCTCGTCAGAAAAAACTCCATTAAATAAATGAATGAATAAATAAATAGACTTATATCTTCATAATATTCATTATTATTTTTCATGAAGTTAATTTTAAACTAATGATGTAATTTGCACAAGGAGTCTAGATGTGAATTACACTGCAACTGTCCATAAAAAGCATAATTTTGGCCTAATAAAGCTAAAATGGTGACAGGATAAACAGAACGCATCACTAAGGGACAGCTTTCGTGTGGTTCAGACCGCCCTTCTTAAGATACCATTCAGAAGATAAATCTTCACTAAGGAGACTCTGGGAAACAGCCCGTAAGCTTCAGGGAGACCTTAGGATACAACTTAGGATGCATGTAGCTCTACTAAGGCTCTGGGGAACAGGGCCCCGGATGTTTTGGGGCGTGACCTTTTTTTTGCACCCTTCTAAAATAAAGGCCATAACTATTATTAAGATTGGTGCAAAGATGTATCACTATACTCTAGTGGTTCAGTTTATTGTTTTGTAAGCAGGGATCTGCGGTTCGAATCCCCCCTCTGGCAGGACATTTTCACTTCCAAACAAACTTCTTTTCTTTCAATTTGAAACAAATTTAGTTTGTTTAAAACGGCAAGTGAACAACAAACTTAGCTTGTTTCTTTAAAACACAAAATGAGCAATGGATTTTGTGTCTTTCAAACTGAAATAAAAGAAGGATAAGGCTGATTGTTTATGAGACATGTCAGGAGTAAGATTCAAACCCATAATTCCCACACGGGAGTCAATTACCAAACTATGTAGCTACTAGTAAGATTACAAAAACAGTCACGCCCAGAAACAGCAAACTCCTCATACTTCCTTTAAAGGAATAGTTCACTTTAAACAGATAGCATTTTTTCCTAAATATATCATTATGAAAATAATGTGGGTTGCACAGACTATCAGCGTTTACATAGGTTACTTAGTGGCTTTGCAATCTTTGTAATAAGCTTCCGCCATCGGTGCCAAAATTTTGCGGAAAAAATCTGCTTTATGGCAGGAAACACGTCACGTATTGTGAAACTGGTCGGTCAGCCAATCAGGGACTGGAGCTGGTCCTTATGAGGAGCTGGGCATGAGGTAGTTGAGACAAGAGCACAATGGCAGACGGACAAAGTTTGGAGACAAGTGAAAAACGGCATAGCAAAAGAAAACGAGCTCCTCTGTCTGAGGAGGCAAAAAGGAGAGTGATAAAAGATGAGGAAAAACAAGAGTAAACCTCAGTCAGTCATTCAAGAGATGGAGGGAGCTCCGTGACCAAAGAGGCTTCAAAACCGATGTCCAGCTAGCTTTCTTTCTAATGGATCAGTAAGTAACCCAGCTAAATGTTAGCTAGACGAGAGAGGACTGTACTGTACTGGCTGCTAGTTAATTCCTAACTGGCCAGCATCGCAAATCGCCGCAACGGACATCGCCCAGCTAAGTTACGCCCAGCTGTGAACACTGGATTTTTCACTGCAACGGCCTCAGACTGAGGAGCATCAAAATCAGTTAACGTTAGTCCACACAGCTCTCCCAAGCTGGCCTGGAGAGCAGGGAGATAATGTCAGGGCAGCCTTCGCAGCTACTGGGCACCCAGCATCTCCGACCGGGAGAGGTGGAGTAAAATCCTCTCCTCCGCTCCTGTTTGTCTGGTGATTGCCTTTCCTCTGTCAATACACTCTGCCAGCAATTTAATGATATTGATGCCAGTTGTAACATTTGAATGTTTTAGTAGTAAGCCATGTTCTAAGCGGGATAATGTATAGTGAGCCGTTGACTGTTGAAAAATAACTCCGCTGCACGTCGGGGTTCCATTCCCCTGTCGGGAGTTATTTTTTTTTAACAGTCACCGGCTCACTATACATTATCCCTTACGTGTCTACTGTTGTTTGTACTGATACTGTACATATTGGTATAATTTACTGTGAGTTGTACTGGTACTGTGCATTCTGGTATAATTATTTGCATTACTGTTTGTTTTTTCTTCAGATAAATCTGATAATTGTTGCTCGGTCTCTTTACTCATTTATTTAGCAGAGTGTCCACACACCTTCTCATTCTACATATACATAGAGGTATACTGGTGGCTTTAAAGCCTACATTTTATTGATTATCTCTGATCCCCACAGTCAATTTGGTCATTGCGACAGTGCGAGCAACACCGCTGACGCTAGGTGGCGCCAAGCTAAAAAAACCCCGAATCCTATCTGTTGCCTCTTTAAATGAAAATTCAATCATTACATACTCACCCTCATACTGATGAAAGGTCAGGTGAAGTTTTTCAGTCTACAAAACACTCCTGGGGTTTCACTGGAAACCAGTGTTGTAGCATTTTCCCAAAGAACTGCTGTAAACCGTGAAGTTTCAAACATAAAAAATAACTTAAAAAACATAAAATGCCTCCATACTGTTTGTCTGGTGTAATCCAAGTCTCCTAAAGCCCCAACATGCCAAGTTGACTTGAAAAGACATCTTCTGCACCATTACATCTAGGGCAGCAGTAGCTCAGTCCATAGGGACTGGGTTGCCTGTTCGAGTCCCCGTCCGGACTAAATATCCCCTCAGGGGGATTAATAAAGTATATAAAATAAAAAATATTAAACATAGGCACAAGCCATATCATATACTGTATTTCTGTGAATTTTGGATGTGTGTGAGAAGAGGAAAAGGGTTACCTGCAGGCTTAATGAAGGCCTCAAGTGAAGTTGTTGAAACTAACAACCCCACAATACATCACAGCAACTCCCCAGGCAGTTCTGGATCTCAGCAGACGCTGCATTTTCCCTTTTGCAAAGACTGAGAGGACAGAGACAGGATAGGTCATGTTTATCACATTTCTTTGTTCTACTAATTTCTCAAGTAGTTAAGCAACGCCAGATGAGAGATGAGGATGGTAGCTATGTTAAGCAAGCACAGTCAAGTTTTTAATAGTCATGTAGTATGATTTATTTAAAAACCTTGAAAATGCCCACATCTTTTATTGCCCTAGAATGATCTGTAGTATAGGCTATATATATCTTTTTTTACTTACTTTTCTCTCTGACAATCATCACCTTGCCTTGATGAGCAGGTCTCTGGAATTAGAATAAGAGGTATCAAGTGAATTTATATATTATGTATATAAGTACATGGAACTTTACACAAATTTTGATTCATTCCAACTTAGATGTATTGCTTGGTATTCATTAAGTGAATAAAATATCCATTAATCAAGAAGTTAATACTTTGGCTGGTAAAATGAAGGCCTCTAGTTTCGCAGACCGGGCGAGGTGGAGGCGCAGCGCACCTGCGCTTCGCCAACTGGGTGTGGCCGGCAGATTTTGCAAGTTTGGCATACCGTGCGTGCTGGCGCAAGTACTCCTCTTTCCCACCTCCGTCCCTCCTACCTGCGCAAGTCGGAAAGAGGGAGGAGAGAAGGCGTAGAGTGGGTTTTACACAGCCGATTCACATCACACCAATCAAATGAGCCCCCCTCTCTCTCTTAAATGCGCCGCGCTAAGGCATAATGAGAATTTACTCAATTCGCCATGGCAGAAGAGAGCAGCAGTGTCAGACGGCCAAACTTCTCCCAGGAGGAAACTGATGTTTTGGTCCAGGAGGTCCGAGCTTGCAGTGTCCGAATATATTATATACTATATATACTATAATATAGGAAAATTAGCATACATGTGTCACCAGGTGATTCGAGTCGCAAATCACCTGGATATTAATGGAGTGTACTCCCTTACGGTTCACATAAGTGATGGCTTGGGTATCTGGGGCGCACAACTGTACATGTGTGCAGTCGATTGCTCCCAGTACCTCAGGGAATCCACATTTCAATGAGAAACCTCGCTTCATTTCCAGCTGGCTCTCAGGTGTGGATGGAAAAATTATGTGCTCATTTGCATGCCGAACTGACAGCTCTCTGACTGATCCCCGCCACCGCGGCCACGGTGTGCTGGAAAGACCCGGTGGCGAAGAAGGTCAGAGCCACTGTCACCTTTACAGCAACAGGGAGAACACAGGTGCCACCGGGGTGCGCATCAGAGGCCACAATGCGCGTCACCACTTGGACCACCTCGCAGGGTAGATGTAATTTGTTCCTGTGTAATGAAAAAGAGTACGACATGAAATGACAATTACATTGGACACAGCGGTATTCCCGTCATTATTCGTGTGGCCCACCTGCATTCCAGCTCTGTCATGCCCAAATAGGATGTCCTTTGACGGTACACCCTCTCTGTGTAAGTCCTCCTCTTCCTCCTCCTCCTCCTCCTCGCAATAATGTACTCCATCTTTGTAGATCACGTTAAGCAAGAACATTTTAACATTTGTATAGGCAATCACATGAAGCACGTAAACCCTTAAGACACCGAACATAACTTACAATTTGTTGACAGGTTTCTCTCTCACAGTCTCACTCTGTTTCTTTTCTTTTGACTTTTCTAAGATTACAGATGCTGAATATATACTCCCTATCTGATGCTGTGGCTGTTTGTGGTTGGCTGTGAGGGATGTGAACTCATTATTTTGCAGCTGTGTTAATCAAATCAGGTTGGGTTTCCATTACGCGTGCCCAACGTGCCAAACGGTGCCAATCCCCTTTGATCTGACATCAGATGTAACGGGACAGTCGATATAGAGATACATTTATGTGCTGATTGCAGATAGTAGCACTGAATTGTGGTTTTTGTGGGTGTTTATTGCATTGTTAATGTGTCTGACATTCTGGAAACCTGCCTGTGAGGTTTTGGTGACATGTGCGCACTGTCCGCCGGTCAGCCACCGGCTGCGCTCCGCCTGCGCTGACAGTAGACCTGGTTTCAGCAGGCGAGCTTTTAGCACACCTTAGGCGAAGCCTTTTGGCACGAAACTGTCACTGCGCCAAGCTGGATCTGTCGCCACCTCCCCCTGCTGCGCCGCCACACCCATCTCAGCGCACCTCGGTCTGCCAAACTACCAAACTGAGCGCACCTCAGGTTGTGCTGCTCGAAACTAGCTCTGTGCGGGGTTTGCCACCCTGTGCCACCCTGCGCCGTGCCGGGATGGCCAGGGTGTGAAATATGCCCATCTAAAGCTTACAAGGGTGGAATAGGCAGGGGACAGACACACAATTGATTCCAGTTTTGTTTTAATGTTAGAGCAAACCAGTCGTCTCTCTTTCTCTCTCACTCACACACACACACCCACCCACCCAACCACACCAGGGATGCAAACTCATCAGCAAATATCATCTTTAAAATGTGGATTTACATTGATCCACATTCTTCACAATTTTCTGACACATTACTTGACAATGGAAATGTTTGGTAGAAATAGAAATAGAGAGAGAGAGCTCTATTGCAGCTGCTGTTTGGTCAGTTAAAAGACAGAGCTTCGATATTATGTTCATAAAATTATGTCACAACTAAAGGGAAAACTGATATTTATCTAATGAAATGAATCTACTGTGAGGCAAATTTATCTTTCCTCATCTGTCCATCATTCACATTGAATCTTCATGTTTATCAAACAAACAGAGGTGCATGACTGATTATTATGCAGAATGATGTGACCTAATCAGTCAGATCTCTGGTCGGATATTTAATGATCTATCATCCTGGGCAGCACAGATGGTACTGAGGGATTAATCCCAGTTGGATTGATCATAAAACTCCAGGTGTTATCACAGCTTAAAGGTCCATTTAACAAGACCGTTAAAGTACTGTAAAGTAACGTTAAATTATGTAACGTGTGCTCTGCTGCTCATATCATGTTAACATAACAGACATTTACACACAAATGACCTATTTTGGATTCAAAACAACGATTTTTGCCTAAAGGTGACAAGTACGCATCCCTGACACACACAGACACACACAGACACAGACACACACAGACAAAGACACAGACACACACACACACACAGACAAAGACACACACACACACACACACACACACACACACACACACACACAAAACCCAAGACGAGACATTCTAATGAAAAGCGGAATGTTTTGGTGAAAATCTTTAGTTTCTTTAGTGTCTATATTACATAAACATGGTTGTTTATGTTACTTTACCTCTCAAATCTGTTCGCCTCCAGCAGCGTTACTGAAGGTTACAATCACGTTACAACAACCCTACATTACAGCTGTGCAGTAAATTAGGTTAACTTAGTAACATCAGTAACAAACGTCCTCCCGTCAAAACCACATTCAGTATTGACATCATGACTCAGGCCAACAAGCTAACGTTAGCTAATGTTGTCACCTGTGACTTTAGTTAATTTACTTAATAGTTAACTAACCTAACAGTTTGACAACATCATCACTGTAAGGAACACAAACATTGTGTTTGGTTATTCATTTACAGAAAATAACAGGGAAATGTTTTCTTACCTGATATTGCAGGAGAACAATTATAATTGTGGAGTTCACTTAATGTTAGCTGACCAAACAGGCTGTCTGACCCTTCAACTTTGTCCATACTCCACTTTTTTGTTGTCTGTTGAAATCCCACAACTCAGATTCGCTCATCTGCTTGCCAGATGTAAAATAATCCAAGTAATAATCCAGGTAATCCGTTAGTGGTCTGGTAGTCCACTAGTGGACCAACTGACACCAGCGCCATACCCATTCAAACTGATGTATTTTCAAAAACAAAAGGCGCGCACAGTTGTCATTAGCCAGTTTCCTTGATGACAGCCACATTATATATATATTGTATGTGTGTGTGTGACAGAGAGAAAGAGAGAGAGAGAGAGAGAGAGAGAGAGAGAGAGAGAGAGAGAGATGCTTATGTAATTGAATATATCAGCCTACAAATAAAAATAAACATTTCATTCATTTTCTTTATCATGCTGAAATTTTTTTTTTTTTGACCGTCACACCATGTTGCTTTGAGCGTGATTGGTATATATATATATATATATATGTGTATACAACTATGACAATGACATTTCCTCCTTTAGGGTTACATGACCTGTTAGTATGGATGTAAAATTTTATATAACAAGCTACATATTAAATTACAGAGTTTGTAGAAGTACACATAAATATAAAACTAATCTTTACCTTATAATTATAGAGAAAAACGTTAGATTGTTAGTATGGACATAAACCTTTACATATTTAATTACAGGCTGAATGTAAAATTACACGCAAATATTGTCACAGTTTCATCCTCCCTGTCTCCCCTCCTATCCCTCTACCTCAGTAATTTTCCACTCTCCCTGCCTCTACTCCACTCTACCTGCCAGCCACTCCCACCTAATCAGCCCAACTACACTCACCGACAAGCTCAGCTGCAGCTCATTCCCAATCAGCCCTGCATGTAAGCCTCTCCAGCACTCTCACCCTTGCCAGATTGTTCTACTGCATCCATGCCATCCATGACTTTCCAGCACTCATTACCTACCTGATCTCCTGTTGCCAACCCTGCCTGCCTCCGATCTGCTCTCCTTGCCTGCCTCCCGGTGAACTTACCTGCCTTCTGTCCTCGACCACGTGCTCTGCCTCAGCGTCTCTGGCGTCTGTCGTTTCTCCTGGCTTCGACTCCTCCTCCAACACAGCAGAGGCTCTGAAGTCTGCATCGGCCCTGGAGCGGGCGCTAACCTTGCTAGCCACCCAGGTTGAACAGCTGGCGGCCAACATGTCGCAACAGGCCGCTCCCACCTCGGCTCCAACTCCTCCTGCTCCGGCTCCAAGTTTCCCACCACACACCGCTCCAGAGCCCCGAGTGGGATCCCAAGGGCTGTAACCTGTTCCTGACAAACTGTTCCATCCTGTTTGCCCTGCAGTGCCACACCTTTGCCTCAGAGGTGGCGAAGGTCGCCTTCGCGATCAACCACCTTACTGGCAGAGCACGTCTGTGGGGAACGGCAGAATGAGAGAGGGGCACGCCAGCCTGCTCCTCTTTTCAGGCCTTCCCTGCGGAGCTTCACAAAGTTTTCGGACCTCTTTCTCTGGGCCCCGATGCCACCGGAGGACTCATGAGCCTGAGGCAGGGTTACCGACCTGTGGCCGATTACGCCATCGACTTCCGCACTCAGGCCCGACTCAGTGACTGGAACTCAGCCGCCCAGTGCAACGCCTTCCTTAGTGGACTTGCACCATACATCAAGGATGAGTTGGTCTCCTTCAACCTTCCGCCTTCCCTCGATGGACTCATTGAGCTATCTTCTAGGCTGGACAGACGCATTCAGGCGAGGAGAAGGGAGCTACGCCAGGAAGGGGTGGACCGCCGATCATCCGCCCCCCTGTGTGGGTCGCCAGCCGCCCCCAACCTTTCCACAGAACCCGCAGACGGGGGGGAACGAACCCATGCAGGTGGGACGCACCAGCCTGATGCCTGAGAAGCGGGAGCGGCGACATCGGGGAAACCTCTGCCTCTACTGCGGCCAGGCCGGGCACTTTGTCTCCCGTTGCCCAGTAAAAGGGAGGGCTCAGCAGTAAAGAGGGGCATTCTGCTGAGCGAGTCCCAGGACTCTACCCCTTGCCCAAGACCATTGTTCCATGTCCAGCTCCTGTTGGCGGGGGGCTCTCACATCCTCGCCACCTTCATTGACTCTGGGGCAGACGTCAGCCTGATCGACGAGGAGCTCGCCGTTCAGCTGGGAATCGACCTGGTTCCTCTGCCACGCCCAGTACCAGCCAGCGCCCTGGATGGTCATCTCCTGGGGACTGTTACTCATCAGACCACACCCATCCACATGCTCCTGTCCAGCGACGGGGTCCATCCTGGGGTGGAGTTCCTCCTGTCATCAAGTTTGCCTCAGACAAGCCGCTGCACCTCTGCCACCCGCCAGCTCCAGTTCGATCCCCGACCTTTCCAAGGTGCCCGTCGAATATCACAACTTTCGGGAGGTGTTCAGCAAGGCGAGGGCTACCTCTCTGCCCCCCCATCGGCTCTATGACTGAGCCATAGACCTCCTGCCCGGCACCACGCCCCCCAAGGGTCGCCTCTACTCTCTGTCTGCACCTGAAAGAGAGGTCATGCAGACCTACATCAATGACGCCTTGGCTGCCGGGATCATCTGTCCCTCCTCGTCACCCGCTGGGGCGGGATTTTTCTTCGTCGGCAAGAAGGATTGGTCCCTGAGGCCCTGCATTGACTACAGGGGCCTCAATGACATCACAGTCAAGAACCACTACCCCCTCCCACTCATCGCTTCGGCCTTTGAACTGCTTCATGGGGCTACGATTTTCACCAAGCTGGATCTCCGCAACGCCTATCATCTGGTCCGGATCCGGGAGGGGGACGAGTGGAAGACGGCCTTCAACACACCCAACGACGTTCTAAGAGACATTCTAAACAAGTATGTATCCGTCTACTTGGACGACATCCTGATCTTCTCCCGGACCAAGGAGGAACATGTACATCATGTTCAGACTGTGCTCCAACGTCTGCTGGAGAACTCACTTTTCGTTAAAGCCGAGAAGTGCGAGTTCCATGTAACCTCCATCTCCTTCCTGGGGTACATCATCATCATCCTGCCAAGGTCTCTGCCGTCGCCTCCTGGCCCATCCCCGATTCCCGGAAACAGCTGCAATGGTTCCTGGGGTTTGCAAACTTTTACCGAAGGTTCATCCAGGGGTACAGCACCATGGCTGCCCCACTCACCGCTTTCACCTCCTCCAAGGTACCCTTCCATTGGACCCAGGCAGCCGATGAGGCATTCCAGCACCTTTAAGGCCCGAATCACTTCAGCTCCCATCCTCCTGGTTCCTGACCTCGACAGGCAGTTTGTAGTGAAGGTGGATGCCTCCGATGTGGGGATGGGAGCCGTCCTCTCCCAGCGCTCAGCTGAGGACCAGAAACTGCACCCCTGCGCCTTCTTCTCCCGACGTCTGTCTCTGGCGGAGAGGAACTATGACATTGGGAACCGAGAACTGCTGGCGGTGAAGTTGGCGTTGGAGGAGTGGCGCCACTGGTTGGAGGGGACTAAATCCAAAAACCAAAACCCGACCACAAAAACTCGGCGAAGAGACTGAACTCACGTCAAGCCTGGTGGTCGTGTTATTCACCACATGCAACTTCTTCCTCTCCTATCGACCAGGCTCCCAGAACGTCAAACCTGATGCCCTGTCTCGCCAGTACATGGTCGGGGAAGAGACCGCCCCTAACCTGGACACCATCCTCCCTGCTCCCCTCCTGGTGGCCGCACTCACCTGGGAGGTGGAGGAGCGGGTAAAGGCCACCCTGCAGGATCAGCCGGGTCCCAGTTCCTGTCCCCAAGACCGCCTGTTTGTTCCTCAGGACTTGAGGTCTGACGTCCTACAATGGGCCCACGGCTCCCGGCTCACCTGTCACCCAGGTATCCAGCGCACCAACAACGGTTCTGGTGGTCCACCTTGGAGAAGGACACTAAAGAGTTCTTCAACGCCTGCCCGGTCTGCAGCCAGCATAAGGCTCCCCGCCGGCCCCCTGCTGGTTACCTGCACCCTCTGCCTGTGCCACATTGACCCTGGTCCCATATTTAATTGGACTTTGTGACCGGGCTGCCACTGTCAGGTGGATTCACCACTATCCTGACGGTGGTAGACTGGTTCAGCAAACTGGCTCACTTTGTGCCTCTACCCAAGCTCCCATCAGCCAAAGAGACCGCTGAACTAGTTTTGCAGCACGTGTTTCGGCTTCACGGCCTCCCATCTGATGTGGTGTTGCATCGAGGCCCCCAGTTCACCTCTGTATTCTGGCGGGAGTTCTGTCCTCTGGTTTCCATCCCTAGGCTGAATCAAGCTCCACTGCATGGTGTCCAAACATCCCTCGACTTGGTCCAAGCAGCTGTTTTGGGTGGAATATGCCCACAACAACCTAACCAGCTCAGCCACAGGACTCTCCCTTCCAGTGTGCCTATGGCTTCCAGCCGCTGCTGTTCCCAGCTCTGGAGAAGGAAGCCTCCTGCCCATCTGTTGAGGCCTTCATCCGCCGCTGCCGCCAGACCTGGACCCAGGCCAGGGCTGCGCTTCTACGAGCTGCAGACCGGTACTCGACGGCCACCAACTCCCGGGCTCCCACTTACCTGGTGGGCCAGGAGGTGTGGCTCTCGACCCAGGACCTACCACTGAGGGTGGAGTCCAAGAAGTTGGCCCCCAAATTCATTGGGCCATTCGTCATTGAGAAGGTTATCAACCCCGTGGCTGTTAGACTCAAGCTACCCCACATAATGCGGATCCACCCAACCTTCCATGTCTCTAAGGTCAAGCCGTTTCGAGAGAGCCCGTTAATGCCTGCTTCTCAGCCACCACCACCTCCCCGGATCATTGACGGGGGCCCTGCCTTCACGGTTCACCGCCTGCTGTGCTCCCACCGCCGTGGGAGGGGTCTCCAGTACCTCGTCGACTGGGAGGAATACGGCCCTGAGGAGAGGTCATGAGTCCTGGCTTGTCACATCCTGGATGCGTGGCTCATCCGGGAGTTCCATCGCCGGCACCCTGACCAGCCTTCCAGCGTTTCCACTGCCGGTGGGGCGCCAATATAGAATCTCTGTCCTCCCCATCATCCGAGTTGTCCGGCAACGAGGAAGAAGAGGAGGGGTCAGCCTCTGGGGGAGACAACTCACCCTCCGAGGAGGAGGAGGCTGAGATGGAGTTCTCGGATGAGTTTGACTTTCCAGCACTCATTACCTACCTGATCTCCTGTTGCCGACCCTGCCTGCCTCCCGGTGAACTTACCTACCTTCTGTCCTCGACCACGTGCTGCTCGCTCCTCGTTGGCACCTCTGCATCATCGGCTGGCTCTTCCGGCTCTGGACACCTCACCTCGGCTACCTCGTCTCCAGTAAGCCCCTTACCTTTACTCCTGGCCTCTGAAGAACTGAACTGTACGGGTCTGAGGGCTCACGCCCCCCCCCTCGGCCTTGTGGCTGGGTTCGGCTTAATCCCTTCCTCAAGCCTGAGACCCAGAGACTGTGTGTGGGCTGTTAGCCTGAATATTGAACTGTCTGCTGAGTTTATTCATCTGCTCAAGTTCCTGTTTTGCTGCGGTGATAATAAAGGTCATTACCAACTGTTCCCAATTTCCAGTGTATTGCTTTTGAGTCCAAATTACACCCGTTACAAATATAAAAATAATAAGATTTACCTTAAAATTACAGAGAAAAGTGTAAAGATTATTATTATGGACATAAACGTTTATATAACAAGCTACATATTTAATTACAGATAATTACTGTCATTTTACATACATTTGTATGTAATTTAAGTAAACAGAAAAGATAATGTATAATTAATATAGTATTTTTTTTCTGTTAAAAAAATGAGAAATAAATGTTGTTTGTCATTCGTGGCATAGTACTTGAAGTAACAGGCGGATTGTTAATTTACAAATAATGTCTTTAATTTTACAGTTCTTGTATAGGCTACTATTTTTAAAGAACAGAAAACTACTGTAAAAATTTAGATACTGTAAAATTAGGATTTTTTTTACAGTGGTGTCACCTGCAACTCAGCCGGTTAGATTTCCAGCAGCTGGTATTAGAATGTAAAGCACATCACCTGTTTCAACAGCCAGTCGTCTTGTAGTGCAGTCTACTGGTCAAGTCAAAATGACCATAGATGGTGTGTTCACTTGTTGCAGCAGGTGCTCCTTCCCCGCCGTATGGAGCTAGAACAGTCTCAAAATGAATAAATGCACACAGAAATTAATAAATGCACAAAAAGGGATTCACAAATGTATTTGGGGATTTATATACATATATATATATACATATAATAACGAATTAATTTCTCCTATTTTTGAAATTATAACGCATTACATTACACTGTTATTAGGCCTCCACTCGGAAAATTAAATGGTCCTGAAACTGCAGCCTCCAGTACTGCAGCTGGGAACTGCCCACTGGTTCAACAGCCCATTGGTTCGACATCCCATTGTTCCGACCATATTAAACTCATTGTTCCTAAGTCCGTTCCGAAATCATCATGATGCCCTGTGGTTAAGGTCTGGTTAGGTTTAGGCACAAAAACCACTTGGTTAGGGTCAGGAAAAGATCGTGGTGTGGGTTAAAATGAAAAAGAAAGTGACAAACACATAAGCCGTGAGCCTGCTCCGCCTCAAGCCGGTCGCGGCGCACCATACGCCCGCCGCGAGCCGTTCAGCATCACGGACAGTCGGACTAATGGGATGTCGAACCAATGGGCTGTCGAACCAATGACATGGACCCCTGCAGCTTCACCTTACTCCCATCTGTGCGCGATTTAATGACATCATATAACACCCCTCGTGGGGAGGCGCACATGTGATTAGCTGTAAAGGAGTGAATCAACTGGTTGGCTGCAGACAATCCCCTCCTAGAAAAAATGCATTTGTGAATCGACTCACATCAGGGGAGTCTCAAAACTCGCATACACAAATGCAGGGAAGTTTACAAATTAAAAGCACTTTGTAAATGCAGGTTCGACAGTTCATATATCAATGTAACAACCTATTTAAAACAAGCAATATTTGTGTGTGCATCACAAATATGTTTATAAATCTTATTTCAAGTAGTTGCCTGTTTCACCTCGTCTTGTTGTGAATCTTTGGTCTAAACTGACTGACCCAGAGATACCTGAGAAATGAAGAGAAATTCAATTATCATTGTGTTTGCTCATTGCTACTTGTAGCAATAGTTGGCACTGTTTAGTAAAAGTTATATATTCTCACTTTGAATTCAACACTTCTGCAGCTGCCTGACAAGGTCCCCTTCATGACAGTGATGAAAGCTGTTACTTTGAAGCAGCTTCAGTAAGTCTGAAGTAGAAGGCTGCATTGGGATTGGGTCCCGCCGGGTCCCGCGGGACCTAACCCAAATCTTGCAGGAGCAGGCGGTTTGAACTTTGCTGCGGGCGGGAACGGGCGGCTAAAAAACCACTGCGGGATCGGGATGTAGCCTATAGCGACAGGATGGAGTTAACAAATGATGTGGAAAAGAAGCTCAAACAAGGTCTGAAGGCGCACTGAGCCCTCTACTTCCCTTCAGAGCGGGCCTTTAGTGTCTGTGGGTGCATCTTGGAAGAGAGATGCATGGGATTGGGACCGCAGTCGGTCAGCAACATTCTCTTCCTCCACAGCAATATTATGGCCAAGTGATTCATTTGTTAAATGCATTCTTTACATTCGTTAACTTTGTTTATTTTATGTTATTTATTAGTGTTATTTGAGCCACTCACAGCCTACTCTCGTTGCTATTTGTTAATTACATAAAGAGGCGGGATGATGCCGGTGTTATTGATCATAGGCTTTATCTTTATCTCATTAATGTTTTTTATTCAGGTCTCTCTTAGAAAAGAGACCTTAACCTCAATCACTGCGTGATTATATAAAGGTAGAAAAATAAATAAAATACAGAGGAGGAGAATAGAATATGAAACAGCCTTTATTTCATTAAAAACTAAATGAAAACAACGAAATAGGAGCGCTATTCCTGACCAGTGCGTCAAAAGACATGCAGGTCAGGGAAACGAAACAAACAACCCCATGAATCTCTTTATTAATAGCCTATAAAATGACGTGTTTTCTCCTGCGGGACGGCAGAAGACACAAAATCAATGCATCTCTGTTATTGTGTGGGCATAAATTCTCAGAGTTTTGCAGGAGCGGGCGGGAGTGGACATACACATTGCGGCTGCAGGTCCAAGGACTCTCTTATTGATTGAATATCCCTAGATTGTCTGTTTCTCCCAAGACTGTTATCTGAAATAGATAAAGCACTATCTTTTATAACAAAGTTGAGCCATGTGGGGAGGCATTTATAGCCCTTTCCAAAAATTCTTCAGTCAAATGCTAAATAGCAACTGTTGACAGAATGCTTGTTTTCATCTTTTAAAGACTTAAATTGGCACCTTCTAGATCATTTGGCGATGGAGGCTTTATTATAACAAACATCTGCTGCTTAAACTTCACCTATTTACTTGCTTCCGGGGTCCTGTCTTTGCCAGCTGCACCCTAAGCTCCACGAGTGACTCAACAGCCCAGATTTCTTTTCAGACTTCTTTGTAGGTGAAGAGGTCTTGAATATGATCTCCGGATAATATATTCCACCTAATGGCGACAAGCTCCTACCCTCTGGTTTTCTGTGACAGATGAACGCTATTGGTTTTTTCCCCCAGATCGCTGTGACTCATTTCCTCTTTGCTGTTTGGCTGCCTCCCTTCCAATTAAATCTCAGTGATGAAAAGATGCGGTTAATACCTGTGACTATGGTAGGCACACTTTACTTTATAATAATCCATATCTATCATTTTCTGCCTGGCTGTGGTTTCTTGACCTTTGAGCTGGTGTTATGACTAATTTTGGTCTTATGTTCGCAGACAGCTGATGTTCTCTTTTGGCTGTGTTCATTCAGTCTCCTGTCCAGGGTCCTTTTCATTTCACCACTCCATCATTTCTCTCTGGGGTTCCTGTGTTGTTTTGTCTAAAGCAGAGATTTTAAGTTGGTAAATGCTTGTGTCAAGTTTTGACTAGACTCTAGTTAGATGTTCTGACAGGACAGACACCTTAAGGGATGGGTATCATTAAGATTTTATCGATACTCTTATCACTTCTTTTTATTTTTCTAAATAATTGCTTTTTAGAAATGTATTGATTTAAAAAGAATAAATTCAAAGCAGGATTATTGAATATTTTATATATAATGTTTTTCCAGAGCAGCAGCAGTAATTTTTACAACAGCAAAGTCACTATATAAATAATATTACAGATATCCCAATACTGAGTGAAGTTTAGTATACAGTATATCAGTCCTTCCTCCTGTCCTTTGTCCTCCTGTCTTCTTTCCTCCTCCATCTCTGCTGATGTGATTCACTGTGTGCAGGTAACGTTAGTGCTGGTAGAGAAAGGAGGGCTGTTTGTGTGCCAGCAGCTTAGTTTAAAAGTATTTGCCCAATTTTAAGGTAAGTGGCAAACTAAGGGAGCCGCTTAGACGACATACAAACAGCCGTCACTTTAACTTATTTTTAACAATTTGCTATTAACCAAACTAGCATGCTGTCCTTGTGTAGGGCATTAGGTTAGCTGCAGTGGATGAGAGACTGTGCACAGAGCAGAATGAGTTATCACTGTCTACATATTTATGTTTGTTGAACATGGGTATTGATAAAGTATTGGCTTTTTAAGGTCAAATTACACTTACAGTAACGAGCACAGATTCAATCAACTCAAGTAATTGTCAACTTATCTTCACTTCATTTCCACTGCAGCCTCTCTTCTGTTCACTGATTTTACTTCATTTTATGTGGGTGTGTGTGTGAATGGATGTGGATCTATGTGCAGGAGGTCATCCTCAGCACAGAGCACAGGTGGGAGGCTGCAGGATGATAATGAATTAAACTAAAATGTTTTAAAGTACCGATAAAAGAACCAATAACATCAGAGCCAGACAACCACCCCGTCACCTCCTTAAATGGGATTTATACTTGTGTGTCAGCTCTATGCAGAGCCTACGCCGTAGCCTTCCTGCACATGGCCTACACGGTTGTGAGCATTTATACATGTGTGGTGATGTGATGTGATGTGATGTGCATGTGTCACTGCAGTTTTTAGAGTTGCAGTGCAACTCTAAAAAACTAGTTGGCGGTGGGGTTTTTGTGAAGTTCTATAAAGTGTAGTTGATTCAAAATACACTTGAAACGTGACATAATACAGACAATTTGAAACAAGTACATAAATCAGCTTCATTATAACTCACTGGATTCACAGACAAAGCACTTGTCTTTTGTTGGAGACATCTTCCCCACAAATATAACATGCTAATGTTTTAGTACAAGCCTATGACATTTTACATTGTATAAATTAGCCTCGCAGCTAGCAGACCATTCCCCTATCGTATGAAGCCAGGAACAACAGCAACATTTAACAAAGGTAATGTTACAAGATTCCGCTCCATTCCAACTCACAAGTTTCACTTACAAAACAACTGTCTTACACTAAACACGTTTACCAAAAAAAATACAACACACTAATGTTATTAGCACAAGCCTATGGCATTTTACATTATATAAATTAACCTAATGATGAGCATAGATTTCCTCTGTTCATAAAGCTAGGATAAATCCAAAAGTATAAATCCCTGAAGGATAAATCACACACAAGACTTAAAATGCTATTTTGTGGACGCTTTGTTGTCTTCACAATTTATTGTTTCTTGTCTGTGAAATTAAAGTAAATAAAAGCTGCGTTTCCACTGAGGTAAACGGTTTCAGCTTCCAAAAATAGACAGGAGATCTGCGTCCCTCCGACGTGTAGTTACATTTCTGGGGAGATTCACATCAGGCTACAGCTTAGGGTAAGGCATTGGCTGTACATTAACGCAGAGCCTACGCCATAGGTTTGGCACTGATTTGATGCAGAAGTATAAATCCCCCCCAGAAAAAAGTATTGAACCTGGCCAGTCGAATCATTGAAAAAAAAGTACCTCTCAAACCAAAGTTATGTTTACTGAATATCTACCCGGACAACTTTGTGACCTCCAAAAATGAAAAATCCTTACTCAATATTTGTTTTCTGGAAGCTAAAAGATGTATAGCCTGTTCATGGAAAAGGGATAAACCTTGTACTACTTTGCAATGGTTAACAGGGATATCTTTCTACTTGGCTTTAGAAAAGATAAGCTACACCTCGAAAAATAAGCTTGACAAGTTTTGGAAAATCTGGAAGGTTTTCTGTAATTTCCTTGAGAAAAATGATACTGAAGTAGATGGCTGGAATGATGAGCTGAACTAAAGATTTATCTATCTTTTCATTTTAGCTTGATTTAGTATACATATTTAGACTTTTACATACATGTACTGTACATGTATCTGTGTGTGTATATATATTAATAGACATATGCATCTATTTTATTTACTTATTTTTCATTTATTTATCTTTCTACCACCATGATTCTTACACATGCAATGATATTTTGTTTTGTGGTTAAAAGTGTACATATTTATTTATTTTTTAATTTTTTTTTCTCCAGTTATTTATTTATTAATTTTATTTTCATCAGTAGTATAGTATAAATCTTGCATTACCCTTACCTTCCTGTGTAATCACTCCACCGTTTATTTATTTATTTAATATTATTAATTTGACAGTAATTAGTATCCAGTGCCCAAGGTACTTGTTGTAGCTCTGGTTAAGGGTGAGAGGCTGTCAGCAAATAGTTTGATAGGTACAGGGAAATGGAGATCTGTGTGGGTTTCTACTGAGATGATGGAAACCACGGTTTGTAAAGTCATATAGGTCTGGGTATCCAGCAGCCACCTCTACAAGTTTCTCCTCCATAGTTTACCAACTGTAAACTTGTTGTGACCACCACAGAAGACCCGCTACTCAAATCATCCGATTGGACAATGGAAAAAATGCGGAGATGGCGTGAGGCGCTTTTCCACTCTGAGTTGAAGTTTTTTTCAATTCGAGGAGTTCAGAGCGTTCTTGCAAAAATGCCAGGTGCCTAGAGTGCAGAAACACAAAGTGTATGGCAACACAAAAACAGTGAGTAAAAAGCTTCATTCTCATTAAAACCAATAACAAAAGGCCGCCTCCAGCTGCTAAAACGACGTCTGTGTGATTGAGGCCCAAGGTAGGCCCATTTAGTTAGCGGTCCTGGTCTTAAATAGGAGTGGAGTTCTCATTACCCATTCCTTTAACCCGTCTGCCTTCACGTCCCTCTCTCTAGCCTCCTCCTCTCTGATGAGATTTAAAAGAAAATGAAATGCAATTTGAAGTCTCAAGACACTTGTAAACCTTGATTAGTTCATTTAAGATACTAGTCAGAAGGTCAAGAATAAACATCCATACTCAAAAACAGTAATGACGCATCTTGTTTTTAAGTTTAATTTATGGGGAATTACTAATTTGAAAAAAAAAAAAATAATAAAATAAAAAAATAATAATAATAAGAAGAAGAAGAATTATAATGATAATAATAGGGCGGCACGGTGGTGTGGTGGTTAGCACTGTCACTTTACAGGAGCCCTTCTGTGCGGAGTTTGCATGTTCTCCCCATGTCAGCGTGGGTTTTCTCCGAGTACTCCGGCTTCCTCCCATAGTCCAAAGACGTGCAGGTTGGGGATAGGTAACTCTAAATTGTCTGTAGGTGTGAATGGTTGTCTGTCTATATGTGTCAGCCCTGCAATAGTCTGGCGACCTGTCCAGGGTGTACCCTGCCTCTCGCCCAATGTCAGCTGGGATAAGCTCCAGCCCCCCCTCAAGAGGATAAGCAGTTAGAAAATGGATGGATGGATGATAATAGCATTATTTATACATCCCCTTCAAAAGCAGAGTTTATGAAGTGCTTTAACAAGCAAAGTAAAAGCAGAAACAGCATACTCAAAAGTAGAGTTGGGCGGTGTCCAAATTTTGTTACCGTTAAACCTTCCCCACATTTTCCCGGGGTATACGGTATTACCTTGACTAAGGGGGAGTCACCAAAATATCTGCTTTTGCCTATACCATTAAGAAACAGAATAGCAAACATTATATAGGCCTAAGAATACTGAAAAATAACAACAAAACATGTACAACATTAACAACTTTTATTAACAAATATTTTAAAAAGTGCAAATGCAGCAGTCAACCAAACAGAATGAAATAACAACAAATTGTCTGTGGGCTACTGTTCACTTCCAAAAAAAGTAACAATAAATAAGGGGGGTAACAATAATGTGCGCTATACAGTGATCCACAGCGTCTGGCCGGGCAGCACGATGCGGGTATCGGTGTCATGTTGGTCATATGTTAGAACAGCAGTGGTAGCTGGAGTGTTGACTAGCCAGTGGCTTCCTACAATCTCAGCCTGAGTGTCAGTGACCTGAGATCGGGATGTTACCGTTGTTGGGCATCGGGCATCCGGTGCCATAGACTTGAGGCCACATATCCCATCCGTGCTATTGCGGATAAACGGCTTACTGGGACATAGGTAATGGATATCTTTGGTCAGTGTGCACATGCGCAAATTTGGGGCTAGGTATAGGTCCGGGCTATTATCATGGTAAGGTCATGGTAAGTGATGACTTTAACGTGCACGTCCCCCCGCCAGAATCCGACATTTACTACATCCTTTAGTCGATAGATGTTTTCGGAGGCCACGATTGGCAGATTGATAATAAAGGCCAATTCCCTGTCTTCAGGATTGACGTAGATTGGGACCGCATTACCTAAAGTGTAGGCCAAGTGGGCCTGAAGGGGAGTGACCAGACCTCGAGTAGCCTCAGTCAGGAGCCTCTGTACCAGAGAAAGAGGGACGAGATATGGAGGAATCCTACCTATAGCTAAGCTGTCCACGGAGGATCCAATATCTCGCAGCATGTCTGACATCAATGCACTAACGAGTTGCGTATGAGCATAATCAACTTGCACAACACAGAGGAGGAAATTAACCGCACGGAGTGTTTTGTTTAATGTCTCACTGTGGGTGTTTACCACTAGGACGGTGCCTCGCACTGTCTGTCCGATGGTTTGAAGTTGGCTTTGTTGCTGGTTAATTTGTGCTTTGATGTCTGGGATTTCGTCCTGGAGTTCGCCTATGTGGCGCTTAACAGTGGACAGGCTTACTGCATTGACTGAGGAGAGTCCAATGCTGAAAAGCGAGCCAACAGCGGCAGCTGCGGTTAGCAGCCCACCAATAAACCGTTTGGATCTCTTGTTGTGTCCACCTAGTTCTGATTGGGTAATTGTGAACTTCTGTAGCTGCTGCAACATGTGGGTCGTGTCTGCCTCGGCATGGTGTATAACCTCCCTGTCCCAGCTCGTGCCAGCCCAACTGGTTAGCTGAGCTGTGACAGGGACGTTCTTTTTACATACCTCCAGGGGGTTCAACCTAACAAACACCCTTTGTGTGTGTAGGCGACAGTCAGTGATCAGCAGCCTGGATTGTTCCTTCAGAACAATCCCAGAGTCAGGTCCTGGTTCTGTGATCTCAGAGAGCACCGGTACGGTGATCAGGCCGAGGGTCAAGAGGGTGAGCAGCCAAATCATGCTGATGAGGGAAATGTACATGGTTAGGGAGAAATTTGGACTGTGCTATGTAGATTGGATTAAAGAATCAGTAGCGGGTGAAATATAGTGTCACCCCCACTTATAACAAAATGATAAGATTGGGTTGGAGAGAGAGAGAGACAATAACTCGAGGTGAAGCTGTTGGTGTCAGACTGAAGTATGAGATACCTGGCTTTAAGGTAGTTTTGGTACCGGTGTTACACAATACTGGCACTCTGTTTTATTGTTTAGCAATACGATTTATTTTCCACTAGTAACTGTCACCGCAAATGTTTGACTACTTTCAAAAACTAAACAGAGATGTTGGCGTCCCCGTTACTTCCCATGGGGATTTTGTGAGGCTTGATCTGGTTACGATGAACCCATTTGAGAGTTGGTTCTCTCTGGCCTCTTTTGATTCGGATCTGGTACACGACAGGTGAGAGCTTCTCTGTAAGGACCTTCCCAGCGGGGAAGAAACTTGTGAGCGAGTTTTCCTGGGCCCTGGTTGCTTGCTCCAGTTGGTTGGGCAAAGATGTAGTACCAGACTTTGTCCCCCACTTGGAGTTCGTCATAGGACGCTTTTTGGTCGTAGTAGGCCTTGCGTCCTTTCACGCTGTTTTCTAGATTTTTCTGGGCAAAGGCGAATGTGGCCTTTAAGTGTTTGTTCAAGTCAGTCATATACTGATGGGTTGTATATGCTGTTGCGATGTTAGCCTCACCTGGCTGGTAGAGCAGGTGTAGGGGGAGGGTCATTTGTTGACCCGTCATCATTTGGAAGGGAGAAACTCCTGTTGTTTCGTGGGGAGTGGCTCTGATGGCCATCAAGACCAAAGGCAGTTTTACATCCCAATCTTTGTGGTTGGATGCCAAATACTTCTTTAGTATTTGGACTATCGTTCAGTTTGCTCGCTTTACCTGTCCCGAAGCCTGAGGGTGATGACTGACGTGAAAGTTGGCCTTCACGCCCAACATCTCCCAGAGATGTTGCATGGTTTCGGCAGTGAAGTGTGTCCCCCTGTCTGAGTCGACACGACTGGGCAGACCAAACCGAGAGAAGATGTGGTTCATCAGTAAATATGCAGTGGTTTGGGCTGTGTCATTTGGGGCTGGCAGGCCCTCCACCCATTTGGTGAAAGCACAAGTGACTGTGAGGAAATATTTGTTTCCTTGGGTTGATTTGGTTAGAGGCCCCACCCAGTCAATCTGCAAGTCTGACCATGGGAAAGCAATGCCTCTTCGCTGTAAGGGAGCTCTGTGGAGCGGTCTTGATGGTTGAAACTGGCAGCAGACNGGGATGTCGTATGCTGTAAAGCCCTGTGAGGCAAATTGTGATTTGTGATATTGGGCTTTATAAATAAAATTGAAATTGAAATTGAATTGAATTGAAACCAGATCAGAGTCAGTGAAGGCAGGAGTGACCGCGAGAGGAACCCGCACAGGCGCGGCAGTTGGAGTGGAGGCTGCCGCTTGAGCCCGAGTGATTACATAAACCGAAGGGGTGGGAGGGATGGGAAAAGCTTCTGGGCAGAGTTGCCAGGGTGTCCCGTTGATGGCCCCTTGTTTAGCCAGAGAGTCCGCTTGGTCATTGAGCTCTTTGTCTTGGCCAGGTGCATGGGAATGTCCTTTGACTTTTTTCCAGTAGACCTGCATGTCATGTGTTTCGACCAGGTGATCACAGGCCATGAAGAGCTCTCTGTGTCGAACAGGTTTCCTGTTTGACGTTATGAAGCCATTGTGTTTCCACGACAGCAAATGGCAGGAAAAACTGAGACGCGCGTAGTTGGAGTCAGTGCAGATGACCATAGTTTTGACGTTTTGTTCAACAGCCAATTGAAGCACTATGAGAATGCCCGCAATTTCGGCATATTGGGAGGTTTGCGGACCCAATTGGAATTCCTTTGGGTCGTACGGTATGTTGTTAACCCATATCACACCAACACCGGCACAGACCTGAGCCTCGTGATGAAAGGAGCACCCGTCCACATATGCCGTAATCATGTCTTTGCAGATGTTCTGGTCGAAGTAGTGGTGACGTGAGGGTTCAGACGGAGGAGGCTCACAAGTCAGAATGGTTGAAAGCACATCGTCAGCACACTGTCGGTGCCTAAGGGATCTAGAGGGAAATGAGAGGATCCCTGTAACAGCTGCACATGGGAATTTTGTTGCGTCAATGAGTCATAGAGCTCTTGGCTGATAGCTGATGCTTCGGCCCAGAGAGCCAAGGTTACATCATTGACGTTGGCATTTTCAAGTTTGATGCCGTTTACCACTTTTGGGCAGTATTCACTTTCTCCATCAGAATCAGTGAATGACCACAGGAAAGTGTCTCGTTTTGCCAACGATTCATTTTGATGCCATAGTGATGTCGGCGAGGTTTCAGAAGTTGTGCTTGGCGTATCGTCTTCCCTAGTGACCTCTGGTGGGTAGACTTGGGCCTTGAGTGACACTGACTTGCTGTCAAGAACACAGCACTGAGCTGCACCATGTTGAGGAAGGGAGATAGGCAGAGGTTGACGAACCTGTGCACAGATGTTTAGTCGTTTGAAATCAGTTAGTGGTTCAAACCGATTGAGAAGATCCTTGCCGACTAGAAGAGGAATGGTGTCGAGGGATGACACGTACACGGGGTGGGCAAGAGTCATTGGTCCGATAGTCAGCTGCACCAGTGTCATGACTTTCAAGGTGATGCTATGCGGACCGTATGGTTGGACCTTGAGAGAGCATGTCTGCAGTTTAAATTCCTTGTTGGAGTGACGTGCTATTGCTCGCAGTGTACTGAATAGGGTCACCGACATCAAGGTGATATCTGCAGCGGTATCAAGGAGTGCTTCATGCACAAGTTCATCTTCAAGTGTCATGGACAGATAGAATTTACGAGCGACCCCTTTCTCGTTGAGGTGGCACAAGAACTGTTGGAAGGGTGGTTCACCCTGTATGGTTAGGGAGTTCTTCTTGGAAGAATCATCTTTTGAGTCCAGCTGGACCGCCACGACAGCACTGGGAGGTGTTAACTGAGACAAGTTTTGTTCAGGAGAATTGGACTGGACTGTCGTGACCCGGTTTGAAAGCAGTGCAGGCTCAGGTTCACAGGGGTCCAGATAGTTTTTTCCAGCCTCTGCCTCAGGTGAGTGGGTCAAAACAGCCTGAGGGGAGGGTTCAGAGCATGCGGAGGTAACGGAAAAGAGGTCGGCTTTATCCTTTTTCTCTCTACGCATATTCTGTATGACGCCTCTGATAGCGTCAAGTTCTTCCTCGCTAAGATCAACTTTTGTAGACTTACCTCTGGAGTCATTGTCCTTCTTTGTTTTTTCTTCAAACGGATCCTGCTTTAGCTGTTGTTTGTCCTGGAGGTAAGTGTCTTGTACCTTACGTCGGTCACTTTCTTTGCAGTCCCGGGCCGGACGGTTCTCCCGTTGGTTTGGTGAAAACTTATCTGATCCGTAGTTGGGGAAACGGTGATTCCCCTTAAACTTTGGTTTCTGGTTCTGACTCGACCAAGGTGGTCATGAGTAGCCATTACTTTGATGGGCTGGTTTAGGTGGAGGTGGTTTTTCTGTTCGACCAGGCTGATGAGTTTTGGGAGGGGTTGTGCAGTAGTTATATGGTTTGCTGTTAGAAACCCCTTCCAACTCCAAAGTTGTAGCTTCGAGACTCAAGATTGTATTGGGTTCTCTGTGTTTAGTCACGTTTTGTTTTTGTTTAGCAAAACCCTTTAAAGCGAGTTCTCGTAGGTGTCGACTTGTTAAAGTACGAGGACATGCTGTGACACCAAGATGGACACAAGTGGTGGGATGGAGGTTCTGGATAAAGAGAGCCTTGAAATGCAGGTCCTCCTCCATCCCAGGTTCATTTCTGGAACCAAAGTAGGTGAGACGCAGGTGATGATAGTATTGCTGAGGAGATGCGTTTCTTCCCTGTTTGACTGTCATGGCGGAGGTCAAACCAGTTTGTGAAAGGTAGTCAGAGAATTCCTCAAGCAATGCTTGGCAAAGAAGGGGGTAGTCAGTCCTGATATAATCAGGCTGGCGGTCAATGAAAGCACTGATGTCTCGACTAGAGGTCACCTTGATGAGGCAAATCCTGTCGTCGACTGTGGTGTTTGGAAATTTCCGTAGATATAAGTCAATATCTCTGAGGTAGAGATTGGTGTGATGTGAACCACCAAGATTGGGCTCAAAGCGAGTTATGTTGCGTGCGATTTTATCGAGGTCTCTGTCTGAGGGACCCTGCGCAAAATGAGCACCCACAGTTGGGTGGGGCTGTTGAGCGTAAATGTTACTTACCTGTTTCAGTGGTGGTTGGGTGTCCCGGGAATGGGAGACCTGATCAGGTGGAAACAGTGGGGCGGGTCGCACAGGCAGATCTCTGTTTGAGGGACCCTGCGCAAGGTGAGTGCCAGTCGCTGGGTCGGGATGTCGAGTGAAGGCCCCCGCGGTTTGATCAGCTTGGGGCCGGATGTCCCGAGAACGGGAGGCATGTTCATGCGAGAACAATGGAGAAGATTGCAAGAGTAGGTCTTCCTGAGATAATTTCAGAGACTTGGTATTTCTCTTGGCTTCAAGGGGAGGTTCATCAAGAAAGACCCTGCGGCTTTGGCTCTGTTCAAAGGAGTACTGTAACTTCTCTCTTTGCATCTGCAAGTTCTTCTTCCTTAATAAACTGCTGGCGTTGCGACTCAGCAACTCTGTCTTTGACGTCCGCCAGTTGTTGTCGCAGATCGCTGATCTGCTCTTGATCAATGTCTTTATACTTAGACTGGACTTTGACTTGGGCTTTCAACTCTCTTATTTCATTGAGGGCTTTCTTGAGGAGGCTCTTGGCCTCATCACGTTGTTCCGTTACCATTGTGAGCCTTTGCGTGGTTGCAAATAGTTCCATGTCACGGTCATGGTGGTGGCTGACCAACTCTGTGTTCTTACCTTGCAGTTCAGTATTCTCTTCATCTTTTGAAGTTGCACCATCAGCGTCCCCCTGTGAAGTATTGGGCCGAGCTTTCAGCTCGCTAATGTCTCTTTCTGCTTTAGCCAGAGCCTGGTGAGTGCTCTCGAGTGTTTGTTTGAGGGCTCTCCCCTCAGCTGACATCACAACTGCCATTTTTCCTAACATCTCAATTAGTGTCTGGCCTTTTAGTGGGGTGACTAAAGCTGTGGTTGTCAATAGTGACAGTATAGCTTCAAGTTCGGAAGGTTCAGTTTTCTGGATGTCAAATGCAAAGCTAGGTATCAAGTCTTTAGTCATGACCACCAACACTGGCTCGAGTTCATCAAGGGGGTCTCCCTGGCTTGAGGGTTCAGGGGAGTGACCTGTAGCCATGTTGGCTTTAGCTTAGGCTTAAGGTACAAGGAGTTTGGTTAAAAAGTTTTGACCTTTAGGTACAGATCAGTGGGAACACAAAGCATGTCAAATTGACAGAGTCTATCACTAAGTGTAGTATGAGGACAAAACCAAAAGAATTTTTTTTTTTCAAAGTGTGTAGGGTGTGTAAATATTTTATTTTATTAAGTTTCATTTTATTTTAATTTGAGTTTTATCAATGATATCAAAATTGTGTAGATTGATTTCTATCTCTATATATATATGTATATATATATATATGTGTGTGTGTGTATGTATATATATATATATATATATGTGTGTGTGTGTGTGTGTGTGTGTGTGT
>NC_065529.1:1703981-1715595 GCF_006386435.1 Epinephelus moara
GTTTGAGATGAAAAATAATTATTCTCCTTTTGAGAAAGTAATTTTCTGCAGTAACAGTCACATAAACAGTCAATAGTAACTAGTGAGTTTTCAGTAACTAGAGGGGTTAGTCTATTTAAAATTTCCTGTGAAGGGAAAGAAAAAGAAAATCACATCGCACAGTTTGTAATTAATCACAATTTAGATCAAACACACAAAATAAGCCACTTATTTATGAATGGTAAGACAACTCTGTGTGTTTAAATACCCTTTAAAGTGAAATCAGGCTTAATATAGGTTAACTTAGATTTAAAAGAAATTGTTTTGTATAATGATGAGAATATCAGGTAATGGGATGGCAAAGTTAACCAAACTCAACTTAAATCACTGCTGGTTATTTAAGACTCATCAATTGTACACAGTTTGGTTAACTGGGTGTGGTTCACAAATTCAAACAACCAGGGTAGGGCGCTGTTCAATTTGCAGACTCGATGTAATGAGGCACAGCAAACGAAGAGGGCGCTGTTCAATTTTAAATTCAATGTAATGAGGCACAGCAACCCAAAGAGGGCGCTGTTCAATTTTAAATTCAATGTAATTGGGCAGAATAGCCCGTGAGGGCGCTATGGAGTGTGCCAGTAAACCCGGAACTCCGTTAGCGCTTTTAGCACTTTTTCAGCACTTCTCTCGTCTAAAAGTCAGTACGTTTTTTGAATGGGATTTTGGTAAAATGCCTCAAATAAGGTCTGTGGTTAACAAAAGCTTAAGCAAGTTTCAGGTTTTGTTCTATGACATAAAACACCTAAGTAAATACCCTACTTGTGAATTTTGAAGCTTTTACGTGTTGTAAAAAAGGCGGTTGCTAACAAGCTGCTCAATACGACTACAAACCCTGTCGGGGACATTAAACGTCATCACCCCCGAACAGGCGAGAGTGCTGGCAGTCCGCCATTACAGCTTCTTATTTAGCTTAAACAGTCCGATTTCCCCATTATACAATGTTTTTAAAATAAAGCGGCCAAAATCAGTTGAAAGCTTAGTGGCGGTGACGTCAAGAGTCATGCGACCGTAGAGTAGTCATGTAGTCCGTTAAAGCCTAACGTTAGCTTTTTACTTCTGGCAATCGCATTTAAGCTTCAAATGCGGTATGAAAGGTGTTCATATGTGAAGATTATCTCGCTGAACAAAACCTCTAAGTATCATAAACTTGTGTTAGCCACAGAGCTTATTTTCTGACATAATCCAAAACGCAATGCAAAAATCACATTCACTTTCTCTTCCGGGAACCAGCGCGATGCTAAACTTCCGGGTTTTGACGTCAGCCCTGGCACACTCTATTCTGAGGGAGTACTAAATAGTAGAAGAACATTAGGGCAGGAAGTGACGGTTTAGCACCGCCCACTGAGTGGCTTGTCTTGTTTTTGCTTCAGCAGCTCACAGCCATTCAAAACACCCAGGGCAAAACATCGTAGGCAATCATATTGCAGAGGTTTAGAATTTCACTAAACCCACACACAGATGAGCACGGCGGCTTCACCCGTTTAGCACAGTTACCCAGCAGGGCAGTCAGCTAACATTTTATTGTTCGGCGACGATTTTATTCACTCTTACCAAAGCAGTGAATCACTTTAAAGCTCGGCAACAGGCAGCGCTGTTCCGACACAAACGTTACCATAGCAACGGCAGTAACAACATTAACCTCTTCGCTGCCGCCTAGCAGCTGTCTTGGCAAGGTAGCTAATCAAACCAGAGGACACAGATGGTCTGAATTAATTACAACTTTCTGGAGTATCGCAGCAAAGCTTAATTAAAACAGGACACAATTATGATTCCGCGTTTCACAACAATCAGTGTGTCAAATATGCCTTTCTTAATGCGTACGGGACGCTTCATATGCAGATATCTGAGAGATTCGGGTGTCACAGCACCACAATTGAAACATTAAGGCTTACCGTAGTTTAGCTCTGAAGTTCCATGTTATAACACAAATATATCATTTACCATGGTCTGAACGTGAGGATTTAAATCATCTAGCTTTTGGGTTTAGCGTCATCCACCCAAAGGTTATACTTTACTGCCGTCATTAATGCTCACACACAAATCAGAAGTACAAAGAGTGAAACAAACGCGATTGATCCTCCAGTGGACAACCTGCTCAGAATATGCTAATATGATAAACCTTACGGGAGCTATCGGGGAAACGTATTTCCACTATCGCCGTTAAAAACGACAAGGTTTGTCTGCTTATATAACCTGTTTACAGGAACAATGATTTGATAAGGCCTCACACGGACGGCACCAGATATGTAGGGGAAATACCTCTTTTAGAATATTTGCACTCGTAATAATAAATTTTGGGGCACCACCCTCCTAACGAGGGAAGCGACTAATCAAATTAATAACTCCGTAAATCACTTATTAATTCGTCAGCACACTTATCAATAATGAATCAATCTCAATATCTGGGTTATGAATTCTCTATACAGTGATTTCAGCTCCTGTCCACAAGATATATATACACAGACAACGACTTGGCGATAAATGAAGATTTATTTACTAAATAAGTAACAACTGAATAAATGAATAGCAAATGATGATTATATGACATGACACAAAATTAACAGTATATAAATGGAATGAAATGAGAAGTAACACTTGTGTGATTTACTTAGTTTGCCGATAGTGGGAGAGTATATTAAAATAGCCTATATTATACTGGGGAACGCAGGAATGCGCAAGACCATTCATTTAGACCTAATGAAACCTAAATTAAAATCGGGATGATTAACTAAGCCTCCTGTTCGACCTCCCTCTTCACCACACAGCGGTCCACTCAAGTTGTGGAAGTTTTGGCCTACTTTTAGCAGTGGGGATCACAGGTGAAGCTCCTTTAGGGCCCCTGGACTGTCGCTTCGCTGCTCTTAGATTTTCCAGCAGACTGGCACGGCTGTTTCACAGCGGGGAGAGCGGCTGAAGTTGCGATGTCCTGTGGGTGCCCAATGGGCCGGTTCATGCTGCAGAAGGCCTGTGGGCTGGGCAGGAGGCCGGTTCCGATGAATCTGGAGCGAAGAGGTTGGTCGGCAGGTGCTGGTCTACTTCGTTCTGGTTACTTGCTTATAATAATGTGACAACAATACCGCTGGCCGTTCGATATTGCTGTCAAAGTTACTACTACGTGTAAAAATGTTGAAAACACTGGAGATAAAAGAAAACTGGATCGATAAAATTTCAAAGTTCAAAATAACTTTGCTCGTGAGCGCAAAAGAGTTAAAAGCGTAATCAAGGAAATTACGCACGACAAAAAGGTAAAATGCGAATAAGTACGGCAGAACTCACAGTACTAATAATAGGGAATAACTAACAAAAGACAGAAAAAAAACAAGAGAACAAGACAAGAGCGCAGAAAAAAAAAAACAACACAAGAGAGCAAGAGACAAGAGAAGAGAAAAAAAACACAAGAGCCGGAGAGAAGAGAGGAGAGCCGCGTCAAGCGCACAGGTATTTGACTGATCAAAGAGTGGGCGGCGGCCCTGATCAGGGGGGTTTCCCTCGTGATGAAAAATATATCCCCATGAGATATAATCAGAGGAAACTTTAATGCTTTCCTGATACGAGGTCGTATACTTTGATATGTTATGCGCGAGGGACGCATACTCTTCCCACTATGGTTAACATTGATTCTTAACATCCAATTAAACATACAGATTAACATTAAATCAGAATACACATATTATGCTGTGATATCAGCTAGCCTACGTCAAATACACACACTGAAAACAAAATGAAGGAGCACGTATTCATGCAACAAGTTGATTAATAATCCCTAATTATATCTTCATTAAAAGTATATAAAGTTGACTTCCTTACGGTAACTCTTCTTAACTCCGCCACAAGATGGCAGTATGGCTACATGTTAGAGAGCTGAAACTAATATTGAATAACAGGATTCAAGCAAAGTATCCTTCACATGATCTTCTTGGAGCCATGCCGGCTTTCTTTCTCCTGACCGGGGTCAGTTCGGGGGCAGGGCAATAAACATCTGGCCTTGCTGAGGATGGACTTATCAATATGCCCCTACAGTGGTTCGGATTGCGCTTCTCCCTCCTCCACTCTGATGGCTACTGGACCTGCTCAGTTGTGGGGTTTTTTGCAACCAACTCGCTTGATGCGCGACTTGCCATCTTTTCTTCTCTTTCTCACGTCCGAGCTGTCACGTGACAACGTCACATCCAAAAACTTTATCAAATGTCTTCTCCCAACAACAGTTAAGAGCAATTATAAGAGAAACATTATAGCCTACTATTAGTTTAAAATTGTAATAGTATTAAATTGAAAACTCAACCATACATACATAGGTGCTGGACAAGCCCTCATTATTTAGGCATTAAATAAATTATATTTAATATTATATCAGGCCCTTATAGGCCTATATGGGCGGCATATTTTTTTACCGATTTTTTTAACTGATACCGTTGCTATTTTTAGATACTGCAGGATAACTTATTACCGTATTATCGCCCAACCCTTCTCAAAAGGCAATATAACAACAGGAAGACAAACAGCCCTATCAAACATAATCCAGACAAAACCACAACATAAAGTTGGAACAAGAGACAAAAGTCCAAAACCAACAAAAGCAATAAAATGAATAAAACCACAAAACAAAAAGGAAATAAATGAACAAAACATAAATAAAAATGAATTAAAGGACAACATCACATGAAAGCAAGTATATAAAATGGGTTTTAGGAAATATTTTAAGGTTTTCTTATATTCAGACAGACAAGATGTAAGGAGATGTGTTTTACCTGCTTGACAGTTTCGACTAATCTATTCCGTAAATGATTTTATTTTTTTATTTTTTTTCAAATTTTATTTAACAGGGACCATGTGTTATAAACATTAATCTTGAATCACAAGAAGAGATGCATAACACCAGATTTAGCTGACGGCTAGTTTCCATCTGCGGCCCCCACATAAAATAACAAATAACAAAAAACAAAAACAAACAAACAAAAAACAAAAAAACCTAAATAAACAAACAAACAAAATAAGTTAACAGACAGTCAATGTTAACTGCTGTCCCCTCACAGTACAACATCAGCACGGCCACACATAGTCACACCCAACACATTTACTGTAACAGCAACTTGCCAGGCTTTTAGCTACACAAGTACCACACAGGGAGGTAGACAGATCCTACATTTGGGAGAAAGAGAGTGCTGGTATCAGCATCTAGCATTGTCATATACCTTAAAAAAAAACAACAAAAAAACCAAACAAACCCTCATTCTGTTGTAATGATTATATTATATTTATCAAATTTGGATGTTTATCTGGCATAAATAGCAAAGCATAAACAAAGTAAATACTTACCCACAGGTACAAGGACTAAATTGCTCTTGGTTTTGACCTGTGTCAGGTTCCCACCTCAGCCGGGCACAGTAGTTTCAGCTTGCAGAGGTGAGCTGCACCAGTGACAGCCTCCTTAAGCCAAAGGTCAGGGAGCAATGCAATCAAAGCTCGTCCCTGGAGGCTGTCCAACAATGGGTCTGAGCCCAGGACTAGTGAAATCCAGTTAAAAGCTAGCCTCCCATCATCCTGGACATTTCCCACACTACTGTTTGTGTCATTGTGTAATTAGCCTTTGATTAATGAGTATGGTTTGGTTTTGAGAGGTCAGACTGGTGTAGTTTTCCATTGGGTGACGCTCATTGTGCTATCATGGGAGACGTGACAGCCTGGGATAGCAGCATTATAGACCGCATGCTCAGTGCTGGCCTGTGATATAGGCAGTGTAGGCAAATGCTAAAGGCCCCATCATCCATGGGGGGCGCCAGAAATGGGGGAAGAAAAAAAATCAACATGTTTACCTATTTTACACTAATACTATTACTACTGGTGTTTTGAAATATTACATAACTACATAGCAAAGCCTACTAAATAATAGGGAGGCCTTTTTTCTGGGTTCTTGTACACAGGGGCGGACTGGGGCAAAAAAGAGGCCTGGGAATTTAGTACCTGACTGGCCCACTCAGGGGCCGGGGTGGCGAGTGATGGCGGCAAATGCTGGCAGCGGATGATGGCGGTGGATGATGGCGGTGGATGATGGCAGTGGATGATTGCGGTGGATGCTGGTGGTGGATGATGGCAGTGGATGATGGCGGTGGATGCTGGTGGTGGATGATGGAGGTGGATGATGGCGGCGGATGCTGGTGGTGGAACAAATATGTTCGCATATATGCGGGAGACAAAAAAATACACATGTAAACATTATTGAAGGGATAATGACACATCATTTAACCTGAGGCCTTGATTAGAACAAATATGTCATATTTTTAATGTTAGTTAAAATAGTTAGTCTGCAATAGTCGCTTAATAGTGTGAAGACTGGTGAACAAGTAAGTCACACTAATAATGGTCATAACATAATAATAAACATATCATATCACCTATGGTGCCTCAGATAAGCACAATTACATGTTCTTAAGTATATACTGAATAAGTACAACTTAAGTTTTATAAACTGCAAATAATACACTTTAAGAACAACACATTAATACACATTTCCCCTTCACAGTGCATGTAGACTGTCTCAATTTCTATATTATCCAACAATACCCACACAAAAAGAATAAAACTGACATTCATTTTAATGTTGATGAATGAGCAAAGTAATATACAGCAGAGCAGCATTTAGCTCACCAGCTTAAGGGAAATACACAAGAGATAATGTTAGATCAGATGTTCAGCTATTTTATTAGTTACTTAGCCATGCTGATGTTGGCTAATGCCACTGAGCGCTGTCTGGCTCTAGTAACGTTACACAATAATGACGTTTTGACAGCCAAACTAGCCTACATGTGTTGTGCTAAAAGTTAACAAGCTAGCCAAATAATGTTATCACATTAGCTTACAGCCACCTCACCTGACGAGCATCCCCCTCCCGGTCACGTTGTCCTCCTCCTGCAGACGGTGACGCCAGAGCTGCAGGTGCTGCTGCGGATACTGAAGGTCCTGCTTGAGATGCAGCAGCAGAAAATAAATGTGTCAGCTTTAAACACTTGGCAGCATCTGCCTGTAGTGCCTGCCTATTTTTGTCTCTCAACCTCTCCGCTCCTCCTTTCCGTTTCTTCTCCATTTTTGCATGTGTGTATGATTGATTGATTGATTGATTGATTGACAGATGCAGAGGGAGGAGGGACCGAGGCCCTCGACCTTCGGCTGTGATTGGCCAACAGCCCTAGGACCGAGGTGAAAGGGGTGTGACACACCCATGTGGCCCAATGTTGATTAGCCAGATACTAGAGAAACTGTAAACAATGGTTATCATATTAAAGGCCAGCCCAACTGCACTTTTTTTCTCAGTCCGGCCGTACCGGCCCACTGATGCAGCAGCCCAGCTCCCGATGGCCAGTCCGCCTCTGCTTGTACATGTACAACATGTTACTGAAAGCAAATGAAATTGTTATGTTGTGTTTAGTCCAGTTATTTGAAGGTGAGTCAGGTCAATTCTTTGCTCTCTTGTTAATTAGTGTTAATACTGTAGCCTTAGGTTAGCTTGCTAGATAGCAGGCTCTGTGAGGACAAAGTCACTTAGGAAGTCACTTAATGAGTTAAATGAAGTCAGGCTCCTAAAATATGTCTACTTTGCTACAAACTCTCATCACTACAGCACAACACGTTTCGTTTTGCATCGACTGTACATGCTGTATGACAGAATGCAACATATGGCCATTAATAAATGTTTCACAATTCTTTGACACTCACTGTCCACCGTCGCTATGTTTACGCTTGGCTCTCTCTGGTTCGCGGCTTGGCTCAATCATTAGTAGCACTGGTCAGGTAGCATGGAGGAAAATTTCATGCCTATTGCAAAGACACTCTGCCAGTATGTGGTGGTACATTGCTGAAGAAGATCAGTGTGGTGGAAGTTCGGTTAAAAGTAAATATGCCAAGGAGTGGCGCTTCAACAAGATGGCACCGCGAGATTGGCAGCTGGTTACAGTAGCTCCAACCCCTTTCTGCCCTTTAAGTGTGCTTTTTGTATTTTTTCTATTTTCTTCTTCACCAATCTCACTCAATGGATGTGCGACTGCTGAGATTTGTTTCATGCTTTTTGCTCACTTCTGGACTGTTTAAAGGGCCAGTGTGTAAAATTGGTTGAAAACAGTGACATCAGTGGTCAAATTCTGGACTGCAGGGCTCACTCGCTCACCCCTCCCGTCGGGTAAATGACGGTGGCCTCGTAGGGACAAAAAGCCTTGCGCACGAGTTTTTCAGGAGTAGGTCTATCTAGCGACGAGGTGAATATTTATTTAGAAATCTAAACCATGTTACGATATTGTAATGAATCCCTCATGAGCAGGAGACCAGAGGAGCGTTCGGGAAAAAGGCCCGTTTATTTGAGCACTCCAATAACTCCGGTAACACTCCAGGGGGTAAAAGACTCCGTCCCAAACTCTGACTCTTCTAGCGTAACACACACACACTTCATACACACATACTCGTTTACCATACAGAGTGGGGACCCCCTCCCCTCTCTGCTCCACCAACCGCCAGCCCGCACACTGACTGACAGCGTAGCCGGTAAACAGAGCTCAGCTGTTTATTTAGACTAGCAATATCTCCGGACTATAGTAGCTGCAATGGACGACTTTGAACGCGATTTTGAAGAGTTTCTTGTAGAGGAGACAGACCCAGAGCCATACCTGTTTGAGCCGGAGCATACAGATGAGAAACTCCATGTGTTGGATGCTGAGCGGGCGAGAAGAGAGGCTGAATGCACAGAATGGGATTCGGTGCTACTGCTACCATCGTTGGGGAGATATATCATCAGGAGGAAAAGCGCCACAGAGAGTGCATCACAAGGAGTGAAGTTGCGTCTTTTCCTCGCAGATGACGGTTCGGGTTCATTCTCTCCTGTTGCATGGTAAGTGTGGTCCATTCGCAAACTTTATAACTAAAAAAACTTTTCACTACTCTCTATCGACGAACTACTAACACTCTCTGCTGTTTCCTCCTCCTTCTTCCTTCCTTCCGCTGTCTTCGTTGGTTCATTTATACACGCGAAACGCGTTCTCTGGCTGGCTGGATTGTCCGCTCGGTCTGCCGTACATACATGGTGGCGCAAGATGGCGACCTCTCTAAAGCAAGGCCCTTGTTATATATGTATATATATATATATATATATATATATATATATATAAGCATAATTATAAGGCTACGAAAACCAAACGAATTTTATTTTATAGTGATTATACACTTGTATTAATGGGTAGAATATTCAGATTCAGATTCAGATTCAGACTGACAATAAACCATGCCAAATATTACACACTGGCCCTTTAAATTGACTTCTGGAGAGCCATTCAGCCACGGCTCGATTGTTTTCACCCGTGATCAGCTCTTGGCACTGTGCCACAGTCGTGTACTGCCCAACGAGAGACCGGAGATCCCCAAGGAGTTAAGGAGAAGGAGCCGGGGGTGCAGAGCTGGAGCTAAGCGTCGGGAGCAGAAAATACGGTACAAACCATCTATACCGTCTGTTATTATGGTGAACGTGAGATCTCTCCCTGATAAGATGGAAGATCTCACGGCGGTGACCAGACTGCAGAGGGAGTACCGGGAGGGTAGCATGATGTGCTGCAAGGAGACTGGCTGAACGAACTCACTCCAGACTCGCACATAATTCTCAACGGATTTCAGCTGTTCAGAGGGGACAGGAGAGCAAAGGAGACCGGTAAGAGGAAGGGAGGAGGGATAGCGATGTATGTGAATGAGAGATGGTGTCACCCGGGGCACATCAGTGTTAAAGAGCAGCGCTGCATCAGGGACATCGAGCTGCCAGCGGTTAGCATCTGGCCATACTACCTCCTGAGGGAGTTCTCGCATGTCATCGCATGTCATCAGCTCCAAACATCGCACCCCCAGTCCCTCATCCTCATCTCTGGTGACTTCAATCATGCTTCCCTGTCCTCCATCCTCCCCACTTTCACACAGTATGTAGACTGCCGCACCAGGGACTGCAAAACACTGAACTTGCTGTATGCAAACATCAAGGACGCATACAGCTCATCACCCCTCCCCCCACTGGACCGCTCAGACCACAACCTGGTTCATCTCTCCCCTGCTTACATACCTGTGGTGAGCAGACAACCCCCTACCATTGGGTACGTGTGAAAATGGTCTGAGGAGACCAGCATGGCACTGAGGGACTGTTTTGGAACAACTGACTGGGAAGTGGTATTTAAACTTCTGCGTGGAGAACACTGTACCAACCAGGGCCCCTCCTACTAAGGGTCTCTTTAGTGAAGATATATCTTCTGAAAGGTATATCTTAAGAAGGGCGGTCTGAACCACTCGTAAGCTGTCCGTTAGTGATGCGCTCCGTTCATCCTGTCACAGTTTTAGCTTTATTAGGCCAAAATTATGCTTTTTAAATGGACAGTTGCAGTATAATTCACATCTAGACACCTTGCGCAAATTACATCATTAGTTTAAAATTAACTTAATGAAAGATAATAATGAATATTGAATATTACGAATATATACAGTATCTCACATAAGTGAGTACACCCCTCCCATTTTTGCAAATATTTCATTATATCTTTTCATGGGACAACACTATAGAAATGACACTTTGATATAACTTAAAGTAGTCAGTGTACAGCTTGTACAGTAGTATAGATTTACCTTCCTCTGAAAATTACTCAAAACACAGCCATCAACATCTGAACAGCTGGCAACATAAGTGAGTACACCCCACAGTGAACATGTCCAAATTGTGCCTAAAGTGTCAATATTTTGTGTGCCAACCATTATTATCTAGCACTGCCTTAACCCTTTTGGGCATGGAATTCACCAGAGCAGCACCGTGGTGAAGCAGCTCTCCTTACGAGCACCCGCTAAGGGACAGTTTTGGAAACACTCGTTGGAAAAGAAGTCCCTTAGCTAAGGTATATCTTAGAGACCTTTGTAGAGCGCTATGGTACATCAAAACTGGAAAATGGGGCCCAGGGAGGTATGGCGCTTCTCCAACAACAAGTCGTGGGTGACTCCTGATCTGAAAGATTTTTAATACGGGGGACAAAGAAGAGCTGAGGAGGGTCCAGAAGGAACTTAAAAGAGAATTAAAGCTGCAAGCAGCGATGAACGGGCCCTCGCACCTTCACGCAACTCGGGGGGGCTGGCAGGACGCCTTCTGACGCGTCGGATCATTTCTCTTAAAGTTAGACATCGCATGCACGAGTGACTTGGCATATCTCTGATACAGTGCTGGAATGACATATTTCACATTTTGTATCACTTCCTCTTTCCACTGGAGGGAGTTGGAGAGCGCAGTAATTATACATCAATCACAGCATTTAACTTTCAGATAAATCAAAAGATAAGTGTTTGAGACCTACTTCCTGTCACCACTAGGTAGCACTATGCGTATCAGGAAATATGGTCATATAAATGTTTTCAGGGCAGGACTAATATGAATCATCTGAAGTTTGAAGGAGATCAGAACATTTACTGCAAAAATATAGCAATTTCCTGTTTCATGGCAAGACATCAAAATTAAACCCTCTGCAGCATGTATTGACACTAATGATATGTCATGTTTGTGTACATCAAATACACACCACAG
>NC_065529.1:1716533-1730545 GCF_006386435.1 Epinephelus moara
ACGAAAACTCACAGTTTCCACAATAAAGCGTCATCAACGTCTTATGACTTTTTTGACCAAGTTTGAGATGGATCTGGTCAATTTTGTAGGAGATGTACATTAAAGTCTAAAACATGACATTTCCTGTTGCCAGTAGGGGGCGCTATGTTTATCTCTAATTATTGACATGTAGATGTGTTCAGGATGGGACTGGCGTCAATCCTGTGAAGTTTGGGCAAGACTGGCTTTTTTGTACGTCTCTGAGCGTTACATAAGCCTGCCGAGTTTCATACATGTAGGTTAAACTAGCTTCAGGGGCTGTTTCCTCAAACTTTTGTAGGGGGCGCTACTGAGCCATTTTTTGGAACCCGCGCACGAGACCCTTAAAATATCAAATTTTTCACCAGTTCTGAGATGTGTGCAAAGTTTCATGAGTTTTCGGGAATGTTAAGCCTCCCAAAAAGGCAATTCATTTGGAGGAATAATAATAATAATAATAATAAATCCTTGCATTTCAATAGGGTCCTCGCACCGCTAGGTGCTCGGGCCCTTATTAAGGAGGGGCAAGGACAGCTATGGGTGGAAGTTGGAGGAGTGCCTTCAACAAAACAACATTCGGGAGGTGTGGAGAGGCCTGAATACAATCTCGGGCCACAACAACAACAATGGGAGGGGTCCAGAGTCTGTAGACCGGGGGTGGACAAATGAACTGAACCTGTTTTTCAACAGGTTTGATTTTGCTCCGTCTCCCTCCCCCACCCACCAGAGCACAGACCCAGGGCCCTCTCACCCTCTCTGGCACACCTCCTCCCCCTCCCTCAGGACATCAGGGACATCAGCTGCACCCTCCCCTCACCTTTTAACCCACCTCAACTTCACATCTCTCTCCCCCCATTTCGTCAGCTGGAGTCACCCCTCACCACCTGCTGCAGCCTCTCTATTACAGCTGACCAGGTGAGGAGGGAGCTCATGAAGATCAAGGGGAGAAAGGCTACTGCTCTGGATGGCATCAGCACCAGACTGCTGAGGGACTGTGCAATTCAGCTCTGTCAGGTGATTCTGCACATCTTCAACCTCAGCCTCAGTCTAGAGAAGGTTCCTATCCTGTGGAAGACTTCCTACACGGTTCCTGTACCAAAGACTGCGCACCCCAGGGAGCCCAACCACTTCAGACCTATAGCCCTGACCTCCCACCTGATGAAGACCATGGATAGTTCGCATATCAGACCGGCAGTGGGGTGGATGACGCAGTCACCTGCTCCACCGAACACTGTCTCACCTGGAGAACACTGGAAGTGCTGTGAGAGTCATGTTTTTTTTTACTTTTCCAGCACTTTCAATACAATACAGCCATCTCTGCTTAGGGGGAAGCTGGAAGGAGCTGGAGTCGACCACCACCTGGCTGCATGGACCATCGACTACCTCACCAGCAGACCACAGTATGAGAGGCTTTGTAACTGTGTGTCTGATGTTGTAGTCTGCAGCAGGGGGGCTCCACAGGGGACAGTCCTCTCCCCCTTCCCCTTCACCCTGTACACATCGGACTTCAGATTCAACATGGACAGCTGCCACCTCCAGAAATTCCATGATGATACATACAGCCATTGTTGGATGTGTGTCAGAGGGGAATGATCTGGAGTACAGGGGGGTCATCACGGACTTTGTCAACTGGTGTGAGGTCAGCTGCCTCCACATCAATACCAGCAAGACAAAGGAGTTAGTGACTGACTTCCGCAGGAAAGCTTCCCAGACTACTCCAGTGAACATCCAGGGTTTTTTACATTGAAGTTGTGGAGAAGTACAAATACTTGGGTGTTCACCTCAACAATAAACTGGACTGGTCCAGGAATATCAGGGTCCTGTACAGGATGGGCCAAAGTCGTCTCCACCTGCTGAGGAGACTGAGGTCTTTTGGAGTGTGCAGGATACTGCTAAGGACTTTTTATAACACTGTAGTAGCATCTGCCATCCTCTATGCAGTGGTCTGCTGGAGCTGTGGAAGCACGGAGAGGAACAGGAAAAGACTGAACAAGCTGGTCAGGAGGGCCAGCTCGGTCCTGGACTGTCCCCTGGAGACCATCAAGGAGGTGGGCGAAAGGGGGATGTTAGCCAAGCTGATGTCCATCATGGACAACACCTCTCAACCCCTGCATGAGACTGTCTGTGCACTGGGCAGCTCATTCAGCAGCAGACTGCTGCACCCACAGTGCAAGAAGGAGCGCTACCGCAGGTCATTCAAGAGGGTTTTTTAGCACATAATGTGCTGTTTTTTCTGGTTGTCTATATGGTGAAACGGGGATTCTAGTTCTAGTTGAGGGGGGGGACGTGTGTAACAGACTATTTTGTCTTTACAGTGTATTTCTGTATGCGAAGCATTGTGTCTTCCAAGCATTGGAAGACTGCTGTGGGACAGTCTTCCTGCTGCAGTCAAATTGGATTATGCTGCTGTTAAAGAGAGACTTAGAGTGGCGTTTGGACAGAGACATTTAATGGACTGCTTCGGAGCCAGCCTTTCAGCTCGTGTGCGTGCTACTGGTGAGAGCTTGGAGGTGTTCGCTGCGGACATCAGCCAACTGGTTGCAGAGGCATTTCCAGAGTATGGGGATGTCACGCAGAGGGAGGAAAAGTTTCGGCACTTGCTCACCGGCCTGGACCCGGCGTTGAAGGCCAAGTGTCTCGAACAGGGCGCCACGGATCTGGAGGAGGCTTTGTTTGACGTTGGCAGAGCGATGTGAGAATGCTAGAGTGGCCTCGCAGAGAGACTATGTGAGTACATGCGCAGGCACCTACACAGGCGAGAGCTCATCTGTGCAGTCCGTGTCAGTCTCAGATGGCATCCAGAGGGCTGTTGATAAATTATCTCAAGAGATATGCGCTATGAGAATGGAGATGAAAGGGATGTATGATGAAAACCAGAGACTGAGGGCGTGGAACACTGACAGAAATGAGCGTGGATTCTGCTCGCCCACTGGAGGACGTTGCAACAGTAACTGTGGTGACTGGGGATGTCAGTCAAGGGGCTCCCGCGATGGTTACCATGGTCGCTCTCCTGATTGTGGGCAGTTCCCACCTCAGGGGGCCTACCCACCACATGGCCATCGTCCGGACTTGGGCGCAATCGCCCACCCCTAAGCCACCTGGGGGCAAGAGCCCCAGTCCAGGGTGGCATGCCCAACGTGAGGAGGAGCAGAGGAAACGCTGGGATGCGTTTCCTGTCGTGGCAGCAGGAGGCTGACAACGACCGTCAGGGAAACGGTCGTTAGCTGGTGTTGAGGCCCAAACACCAGCCTTTCTGATTGAGGGCCCCATGTAGCATGACATTTCTGAGGCCACTGCAAGTATGGACCATGATTAGTGCAGATTTTCGTATGTCAGTCTCTGCCCCGCAGAACCGGCCCTTGAGAAAGAACTATATTGACTCCCGTGCAGTAAATGGACAAATGTTGGATACACTGGGCACCATCGAGGTCACGTTCCACCTGGGCCCCCCCTGGTGGCAGCACACTTTCCACGTGCTTGCTCTGAACTGGACTTTCTGAGGGCGAATCATGCACTGTTGGACTGGGGGCGGGATGTGAGCTGGTCCCTGAATGCTGTAATGTGTCCCTTGCTGATGTCATGACCCCCCCCCCCCCCCGGGTGAATTTTACCCTGTTGGAGAAAATGGCATTGTATCACCCCCCTGTGCCACTGAGCAAAGAGCAGAGCTGTCAGAACTGTTGCAGAAGTTTTCTGGTGTTTTCAACCTGTCAAACTGAAACACAGGGAGGTGCACACTAGTTAAACACCACATCAGGACTGGCGACCATCCCCCTATCAAGCAGCGTGCTTATCCTGTGTCTCCAGAGAAACGAGCTGAGATCGAACGTCAGGTGGCAGAGCTGCTGGCTGACAGGGTTGTGGAGGAGAGTTACAGCCCCTGGGCATCCCCAGTGGTGCTGCTTAGGAAGAAAGGGGGACAGTGGAGGTTCTGCATTGACTTTAGTCATCTCAACTTAGTGACAATCAAAAGACTCGCACCCCCTCCCACGCGTGGAAGACAGCCTCGATGCCCTGGCTGGCTCCTCCTGGTTCAGCACACTTGACTTTTTGAACGGCCACTGGCAGGTGGAAGTGGCCGAGGAGGACCAAAAGAAAACGGCCTTCACGACAGGCAGGAGCTTGTACCAGTGGCGGGCCATGCCTATGGGCCTGACCAATTCTCCTTGCACATTTCAACGCATGATGGAGCTCATCCTGAGAGGCCTGCCATGGCACATCTGCATGGTCTACTTGGATGATATACTGATCTACAGTCTCACCTTCGAGGACCACCTGCAACACCTGGAGGAGGTCCTGTCCAGTATACAGCTGGCGTCAAATTCTATTTGACAATTATTCCAGTTTTGAGCTGCAACTGTTTGAGCTAAACCTGTCCCCTCCTGTCATGTTTGCAGTTGTATATCGTCCTCCTAAATTTAATAAGGACTTTATTAATGACTTTGCCGATTTTCTATCAGAGGTTACTGTGAAGTATGACCACTTTTTAATTTCTGGCGATTTTAATGTCCATGTGTGTTGTGAATCCAGACCTCTGGTCAGTGATTTTTCAAACCTCATCGCTTCTTTTAATCTCATTCAGTCTGTGACCAGCCCGACTCATGAGAAGGGTCACACCTTAGATCTTGTGCTATCACATGGGTTATCTGTGAGTGTAAATGAGATATGTGAAACAGCATGTATTTCTGACCATCTGCCTGTTTTATTTACCGTTTCAGTCCCCTGTTCGCGGACTGTAACCCGTGCTCCCTCACGCCGCCTGCGCATGTTGAACCCTCAAACTGCATCACAATTCTCTGCCATGTATGCCGACGTAAACATGTTTAGCACTCCGGATGTCAATCATGGTCTTAATGCCGAAGAGCTTTTAAGTGTTTTTAATTTTACATGCACTGATATCCTGGACTCTGTTGCCCCTTTCAGATTTAAGCGCTCTAAAGCATTTTTTGAGCCATGGTTAAATGACTCCACACGTTCTCTCAGACGTTCATGTCGGCGTGCTGAGAGGAAGTGGAAAAAAGATAAGCTCCACGTCTCCAAAGAAGCTTTACGTGAATGTTTATCAGCCTACCAGCGAGTCGTTAAAGCTGCCAAAATGGAGTATATATCAAATATTGTCTCCAATAACAGTCATAAGCCCCAGGTTCTGTTCAGCATTTTTAACTCCCTTGTAAACCCGTGCGATAACTCTCCAGTCGTGCCATCGCCCACTCTCTGTGAGAGCTTTCTTAAATTTTTTATTGAAAAAATTTCTGCCCTTAGGCCAGTTGCTTCCACTCTCACTGCCCCTGGTCCTGACCCCACTGTGCCTCCTTTACCTGCTGTCTTTGACCAGTTTGAGCCAGTATCTCTCTCCTCACTATCAGATATAGTTAAGCATCTGCGGCCGACTAACTGTCCCTCTGACAGCATTCCCTCTCGCCTCTTCAAAGATGTTTTTGGTACTGTGGGGTCCACTGTTCTTGCTGTCATAAATACCTGCCTTAGCTCAGGGTGTGTTCCAGCTGCTCTCAAACATGCTGTAGTGCAGCCCCTTATAAAAAAGAAAAACCTGGACCCCTCTCTCCTGTCAAACTACAGACCAATCTCCAAATTACCATTTTTGTCCAAGGTTTTGGAGAAAGTGGTCTTTACTCAGCTGCAATCATTCCTAGTGGCCCATGACATGTATGAAAAGTTCCAGTCTGGCTTTAAACCACATCACAGCACTGAAACAGCACTTTTGAGGGTTTTTAACGATCTTTTGTCAACTGTTGATTCATGTAACTCTGCTGTTCTGGTGCTGCTTGACCTGTCAGCAGCCTTTGATACCGTAGATCATAGGATCCTCCTGTCTCGCCTGGAACAGTGGGTGGGTATCACAGGTACTGCCCTTCTATGGTTTCAGTCCTACCTCACTGATCGGAGCTTCTCAGTTAACTTAGGGGAATTCAACTCAGCTACGGCTCCTCTCACCTGCGGTGTCCCCCAAGGCTCCATTTTGGGCCCCATCCTCTTCTTGCTGTACATGCTGCCATTAGGGTTGATTTTTAAGAAACACAACATACCTTTTCACTGTTTTGCAGATGATGTACAGATCTATCTGCCCCTTAAATCCATTAGCAAGGATTCTGTACAGCCACTGCTAGAATGTTTAAAAGATGTCAAATCCTGGATGGACAGTAACTTTTTAAATCTCAATGAGGATAAAACAGAGATCATTATGTTTGGATGTGACCCCTCCGATTACTCTGCTGATTTTCTGGGCCCCTTCACTCCTAACATCCGTTCCTCTGTTAAAAATCTCGGTGTGACCTTTGACAGTGCTTTTAAATTCGATAAACAAGTTAGATCAGTAATACAAACCAGCTTTTATCAACTCAGGCTTTTAGCTAAAGTAAAGGGCTATCTCTCCCCCCAGAATCTAGAGAGGGTAATCCATGCTTTTATAACCTCACGTCTGGACTACTGTAACTCGCTTTATGTCGGTATTGACCAGTCACTGCTACACCGTCTACAGCTTGTCCAGAACGCAGCAGCCCGCCTCCTCACTGGAAAGCGTAAACACGATCACATCACACCAATCTTGGCCTCGCTCCACTGGCTTCCAGTGCGTTTTAGAATTGATTTTAAGATTTTATTGATTGTTTTTAAAGCCCTAAATGGGCTGGCACCCCCTTATTTAACCGAACTCCTGCACTTTCATGCTCCCTCCAGAGCCTTGAGATCAGCCAGTCAGCTATTACTGGCTACTCCTAGGACTAGGCTGAAGACCAGAGGCGACAGAGCCTTTGGGGCGGCTGCCCCTAGGCTCTGGAATAGCCTGCCCCTGCACATTAGGTCTGCCCAGACCCTAGAGGTTTTTAAGTCTTTTCTTAAAACCCACTTCTTCTCTCAGGCTTTTAACTCAGGTTGAGCTGGACACCCAAACATTTTAGCTTATTTTGATCTTATTTTATAACTCTTGTATTTTATTTTATTGTATTGTATTTTATGTATCTTATGGTTATTATTGTGGTGTACTATTAGGTACCTCATTGTATTTGCTTGTTTATTTCTATTGACCTGTTCAGCACTTTGGTCAACCTTGGTTGTTTTAAATGTGCTTTATAAATAAAGTTTGAGTTGAGTTGAGTTGAGGACTGAAGCTCAATCCAAAAAAATGTCACTTTGCCAGGGACCATGTCATGTTCCTGGGCCATGTAGTCTCCTCACGTGGCCTCCAGCCAGATCCACGGAACACTGATAAGGTGAGAACCTGGCCAACCCCCTGCAACCCCTCAGAGGTCAGGGCCTTTGTGGGCCTGTGCTCATATTATAGGAGGTTTGTACAGGATTTCTCACAACATGCTGCACTGCTTGAATTGTCTGGCGGGGAAAAATGTGCGAGTGGACTGATGAGTGTGCAATGGCTTTCACCTACCTCAAACAATTGCTCACTTCCTCACCAGTGGTGATGCTGCCTAACTTTGCAGCTCCTTTCAAGGTGTACACTGACGCTTCTAAGGACTCAGTGGGGGCGGTCCTGGCACTGGACGACAACGGACATGAGAAGGTGGTAGCCTATGCTAGCCAGGCCCTCACACACGCTCAGAAACGATCGTCCACTTTTGACAGGGAGCTATGGGCCATTGTATGGGCCGTGCGCAAATTCAAACACTATGTTGGACTCTCTGCCTTCTCCATCATAACAGACCATCCCCCATTGCTGGGCCTCCGGCGCATGGCTATTGATAATGACCCTACTTGACGGAGAGGCAGGTGGGTGTTAGAGCTGGACCTGTTCAACTGGGTCATAGTTCACAAGGACGGTTCCCGCCATAAAAATGCTGATGCTCTGTCCCGCTGACCTGTTTCCCCCAACCCTGTTCATTTGGACTCCTCTTTGGCGGGGAGGCAAACCATTGCCTCGGCTGGGGGCACAAGACCACGTTTTGTCCCCAAACGGAACACAAACGGACCAAGTTCCTGCCTATTCTCTCTGTGGAATTGCAGTCGTTGCAACGTGCGGACTCAGACATTGGTGCTGTGCTGCCTTGGTTGGGGTGGGGCTCGACGAGACCGCCTCACAGATTCTGCAGGGGGTCTTTAGCCAGCCTGAGGAAGCTATGGACTGAGTTTCACTGTCTTTCAGTTACTGAGGGACTGCTGTGTCGAACGGAACAGTCTGCAACCACAGGGGAGGCGCGAATTCAGGTTGTGGTCCCTGCATCCTTGGTTCCAGAGCTTCTTCAACAGTTGCATGGGGGGCCGGCTTCTGCACACTTTTAAGCTAAGCATGTGTGGGAAAAGGCCAGGCAATCCTGGCAAATAAAATTAATTGATTGATTGATTGATTGAATCCTACTACTGGCCTTTCATGCTGAGGGATATAAGACTGGCCTTTCATGCTGAGGGATATAAGACAGTGGTGTGAACAATGCAGAACAATGTCAGACCCGCAAGTGCCCAGTCCCTGGACAGAGGGCAGCCATGGGGAGGTCCCAGGTTAGCCGCCTGATGCAAAGGGTGGTTGCGGACATTCTGGAGCTGCCGTTGACTTCTAGGGGGAAAAGGTACGTCTTGGTTGTGGAGGACTACTTCACAAAGTTTGTTGCTCTGTATGCTCTGCCGAACCAGATGGCTCTCAAAGTGGCTCTCTGCTTATTTGAGGATTATGTGTTAGTGTATGGGGTTCCAGAAGTTCTGCACAGTGACCAGGACCGCCAGTTTGAAGCAGAGTCATCCAGAGCCTCTGCCAGTTGCTGGGGATAAAAAAGACACGCACCACTGCCTACAACCCCAGGTCTGATGGCATGGTGGAGCGTCATAACAGGACTTTGACTGATCAGCTGGCTAAGATGTTGCTCACACAGGGGGGCGAATGGGACACATATGTGAAACAGGTTGGTTTTGCTTATGACACCTCCAAATATGCCAGCACCCGTTTCAGCCCCCTCTACCTCATGCACGGATGGGAAGCACGGGTCCCTGCTGCCGTGCTGGTGCCCTCTAGTGTTTTGGAGTCTGGCGGGGAAGAGGGGGTAGCAACACAACTCCACTAATGGAGGCGCCGTAAGCCTCCATTGTGTTGCTACCCCCTCTCCCCTTGGATCTCCGGAAGTGTTGTCAGGACTCTGAGACTTCACCTGAGCCTCCCTCGGCATATGGGTGAGTAGATAATGGCTGAATTTTCATTTTTGGGTGCACTATCCCTTTAACTCTGCAGAGGATCACGAGAGACAGAAACTGTATCATGATGAGGGAGGCTGCCACCGCGCCTATGGAGTGGGCGTATTGGTGTGGCTGAGTAACCCCACAGAGAGTCCATGGTAGGAGGTTCAACAAACTCTGAGTCTAATCCTGAACTCTGAGTTGACTTACCCTGAGCTGGGAAACTCTGAGTATCCTGTTCCAGAACAGCTGATTTGAATTAGTTCAGTCAACTCTGAGTAGGTACACCTTGAGTTAAGCACGTGCACAAGCACAATAAAAAGTCGTCATCAATGGAATTAGAGGCGCTTATGAAAGCCTACAGTGAATATGAGCATATATTTTGTAAAAAAAAAGTAACACCACTAAAGCTGCCAAGGAGAGAGAGGCGGCATGTGAAATTTAGCAAGCAGGATCGTCTTTGTTGGGATGTTGGTGGTGTAGTGGATAGAGCAGGTGTCCCACGTTGGTTTTGTCGCAGCGGCCTGGGTTCGACTCCGGCCTGTGGCACCGTGCTGCATGTCAGTCCTTCTGTCTCTCTCCCCCTTTCACGCTTAACTGTCCTGTCAATTTAAGGAAAAAAAAACTGAACTGACATCAAAACTTGAGAGCCCTGCCATTAATTTACATTTAACCACACTTAATTAAAACCGCTACAAGGAACTTTTAACTGGATATGCAAAAGTCTCTCGTTTCTGCTGATGTCTGTGCGTGACCTACAACAGCAAATGAGACCATCGGTGTGAAGATAAGCTATTTCTATATAGTGTATATCCATACCTTTAGGGAACTGTCTCCGGGTCCGCCCCAGGTCGCTTCCAGGACGAAACGATTTACGGCACTCGCTAGTTAAAACAGCAGCAATCATCGGGTAAAAGTTCTGTGAAAGCACTGGACTCACCAACAGTCAGCAATGTCTCAGTCACACNAACTGTCTCCGGGTCCGCCCCAGGTCGCTTCCAGGACGAAACGATTTACGGCACTCGCTATTCCTCCTCCTCGACCCAACGTCCACGCGGAGTTAAAATAGCAGCAATCATCGGGTAAAAGTTCTGTGAAAGCACTGGACTCACCAACAGTCAGCAATGTCTCAGTCACACAGAGAAAATCCAATCCTCGGGAAGTCAGGAAATCCTTCAGGATAAACGTTTTGTTCGCTAGCGATCTAGCATTTACCAGCCCAATCCTGGCAGGAGCCGGCGGGTCCACGGCGTTAGCTGTCTGGGGGACGAGGAGAGCAGGGGCTGCGGGGCTGGAACACCTCATCCAGGCCGACGACAGGTACCAGCCAGGCATTGACAGGGTCCAGCGAGTGCCGAGAAATAAAGAGGCGAGGCACCGCTCCATACTCAGTCCAAGAAGCCGTGGAAGTGCTCGCCAAACAGGCCTTCAGCCTTACCAGCCGACCGCTGAGTTTACCCTGGTGGCGGTGGCGCTTACGCCGGAGGGGTGGAGCTGGGGCGCGGCAGAGGTGAGCTGGGATCCCCGATAGGAGCGGGGGCAAAGTTTTCCCGTCTTGTTGTTTCATTCATCCCCAAAACAAACACATGCGAGTCAGGTAAGCGTCTTTACGACAAAACGCACTAGAGCTCATGGGAAATGTAGGCTTCATTCCAGCAAAACACTACCGCTTTTGTCCACAGGGTCGCCAAAATCAACTCAAAATGAAAGTTCCTTGTAGGGGCTTTAAAATCGTAGCTTACAGGTGAAAAAGTGGATTTGAATAAAATCTGATTTTCATGTAGGTGCAATCTCACAGGGGAAAAACACACTTGAAAGCAGCTTAAAATGAAATATAAAAACATCATTCAAACAGGTAAGGCATATTTGACTTGGCCATGACTGTACCTTTCTTTAGTTTTATTCATATTTGATTTATTAAACAAAGTAGCTTAAATACCGTTCACAAAAAAACGTAGCGTGATGCACATTTGCTCTGATAAGAGCGCATGTCCGCGGTGTGGCAGATTTGATATGTGTGGCCGGTAAATGACTGAGTCTAATGAAAAAACGGTACTGTTCAAACAGATATTCATTGGGGAATGATAGCACATCTAAACGGGGTCTGAAGATCCTTTCCCAGCATAAAGCATTGTGAATTAATTCTGCCTCGATATCGATGGGATTTCCTACATACGAACAACCCATGTCTGTCTGCCAGCTTGCTTCAGGCTCGGCAGTAGGGAGGAGACAGGGTGAACTCAGGGTTTCTTAAAGAAAACCTGCCAGCGAGCAGGTTGGGTTCACAGAGTCAGTTACCATAGTGATTGACTCAGAGTTTGACTTACCTCTCTTTCTGGAACTGAAAACCCAGAGTTTCCCTCATTTCAGGGTTAACATACTCAGTGTTTTCACTAAACCCACTTTCTGGAATACCCCTCTGGACTTTGTCATGTTTTGAGTTTTCTGTGTTCTTACCTTGCTATCATTCCAAGAGAGCTAACTTGTGGGTGTTTGTGGGCGGTTATGCAGTTTTTTTTGTGTGTGTGTGTGTGTGTGTGTGTGTGTGTGTATGTGCTCATATGGCACAGGTGTGCTGTCTTTGCTAATGTTTTTTGTTGTTGTTGTTGTTGTTGTTTATGAGGGATGCATATTTATTTATTTATTTATTTAAAACAGGGACAGTACATATTGATGAACATTAAATGTAAATATGTAGGATTGTAGCCAAATTGTAGCCAATGGCTAATTTCCATCCTCAGTCCCTTGGCAGGTTGATGTTTAACTAATCAAAAAAACAAAAAAACAAAAACAAAACAATAACAACAAATAAACAAACATATAGCAAACAGTAATACAGACATGATAGACCAAGAATTGGGGGACCAGTTGAAAGTGCAAAAGTGCTTGAGTGCTAAATTAAAGTGCGATGTGCTAAGTGCTCAAGTGCTAACGTGCAATGGTTTTTAAGGGTTAATATTATTGCACATTGCCCATGTTAAAGTGCCAATTGAATTGCACACCGCCCGATTGCACAGGTTTATGAAGTGCCAGTCCACATTGCACAATGCCCTACAGCACATACAAATGTGTGTGCAGGTACTATTGCACTCAAATTAGCATAGTATGCTAATTTATGCTATGTATTACATAGATGTATTTATGTACGCACAATTACACTGAGTTACACTAAGTTGTATGTATGTGTACAAGGACAGGCTTGGCTTGTCACCAGCACATCCCAGTATACAAGCCAGACCACGTCCTGAGATGGTTCCCCAACAAAAGACAGACAGTGCTTTGTGCTGTTATTAATTGCATATTGCCCATAGTGATTGCACAATTGCCCATGATATTAATTGCACATTGTTCACTTTAACATGATTAAACATGATGGTCACATATCTGTTTGGTCTGTTCGGTATACTGCCATGGGGTATTTGTGCCTTACTATGGTTAGCTACAGCAGGGGTTTATGGTGCATGTCTTTCAGTTTGCACGGTGATTGTTCTGTTTATGTTCTTGTCTTCTTTTGGTGCTTGTTATATGTGTTCTGTTATTTCTGTAAGTCTGTCTTTACAATGTATTTCTGTATGCAAAGCATTGTGTCCCTCCAGAGTTGCCGTAGGGCTGTTGTAGGCGGACTTCCGCTGTTAGGTGTGGCTGTGCTGCTCTGAATAAAAAGAGAAGCGGTGGCCGCTGAACACGTTATCTCTACTCCTGTCTGTTTATTGCTTTATTAGCTGCACTCAGTTAGGCGAACCCAGGACGCTCGGTTACACAGTGTTTTCCTATTCACTCTGATGATTTTGGGTTCATATTACTGTTGCATTAATGTGTATGTGTCATGTTACTGTTGTAGATGTTTAAGATTGTGCTCATTTTAGCACCTTCATATACTGCTGGGTAGTTTTACCTACAGCTAAGCATCATATTTTATAAGATCATAGTTTGTAGTGTGGCTGTCCTGTGCAAACCACGTGTCTCTAAAAAATCAACTCTTCATGGCATCAGAAAAACAGCCCTGTTTTCAATTTGGGACGATGACTTTACCAGCTGATCCAAGAGGGTTTTTTAAAGATTTTATTTAGCTTAAGAAGGAGGAAAATTTTCTCACCACATTATTGAACATGTTGTCCTTCATTTTATCATAAACATGCAACATCAAAATATCTGGAGATAGACTATTTTCACTGGACAGGAAGGGGATGGAAAACTGGAATCTGAAAAGTAACTAAAGCTGTCAGACAAATGTAGTGGAGTGAAAATAAAATACTTACCTCTGAAGTGTAGTGTAGTTGAAGTTTAAAGTAGCATAGAATGAAATACACAAGTAAGACACTTCAAGTTTCTACTGAAGTACAGTACTTGAGCAAATGCACTTTTACATTCCACATTGCAAACATGACCTGGCAGTCTCACGCATTTTCCACAACCCAAATTTTGGGCATGAAACCTCATGCAGCAACATTCTTTTGTTTTTTTCTCATATTTTCTTTTAATTTTCTGTTAAAAGTAAGAGAAGTCAATTCCAGTTGCACCAAACATTCTCAGCCATCCAAATCTGAGTTGATTACAGCCCTACATGTAGCATTTGGCCCATTTGTATAAGAAAATTGTATTGTTGCAGCATTAACCTGCAGTCCATAATATGATACATTAAGAGATGCACTTACTGTACTGTACATGTATCCTCATCTGTCATTAATTCTGTCATCCTTTGTAATTTATTATCCCAGTAGGTTTTACGATTGTAAAAAATTTTGAGAAATTAAGGCAGGGACATTCGCGTAACAAAATGAAACAGCGAAGGACCCTAATCAATCAATCAATCAATCAATTTTATTTATAAAGCCCAATATCACAAATCACAATTTGCCTCA